>NW_027437569.1:300000-534254 GCF_965140245.1 Athene noctua | reverse complement strand
TTTTAAGATTCCTGAGCAAATATATCTATACTGAGGGCAACGAGCTGCACATACAACTGCTTGAATTTCACACTTGCAAATGCAAGTGTCTGCGGCTGAGTGAGCACAGGGGACTGTCGCTCCCTGGTCTGTCTCCACAGACTGGCATAACATCAGAAGCGTCTGTACAACTGAATCTTATTGGACTGACTAGTTCTGCGAATAATGAAACAAAAAAGAATACTCCACAGATGTGGGATGAACCTTTCCATTTAAACATACTCATAGTAATGTATTTCAAAGGCAAAATGGGATTATTTGCACAATATACCTGTTCTCGAGAAAATACTAGCGGTTTAAATCTGAAGACAGGAAGGACGGTTAATGTATTAATATAAGTGAAGGCAGATTAATTTTTTTTCACCCTAAAATAATTGGTTTCCAAATAACAGATGAAAATATCTTTATAACTTTGTCAAAAAAAAAAAAACAACAAAAAACAGATTCCATCAAAGTGTTCTGCAAAAACATCACTGCAACCCAACCCCACAGCCTGTTTCATCATCCGATCCAGCAGATTACAGTCCCAAGTCATTTAAAAGACACAATCACATATTCATTACAACTGACAAGGTTCTTTTTGCCCCCTTGTCATAATAAATATTTTCAAGCATGTACCACAACAGTGTATTTCAGGATCCCGTCTGGAATGAGATGTTCAAAGGCATCTGCAGCTTGTTACTGTCAATAATAACGTTACACAGAGAAATCCTGAAAGCACCATTACACAGTAATTGCAAGACTTGCTGACGGTCACCAGTGGTTTATGGAAACGTTTTTCTAAGGTGAAAAGGAAAGACTTAGTGTCATAACACTGGGGTTTGGGTGGTTTTCCATCATATAATGCAAATACATATAATTAAGTTGGTTAGAGGAGTTCCACCATATCTGGCTTAAGAGTATATTATGAATCCAGTTTCCCTTAGCTCCTTCTGTGAAGAAGAGTGGGCTCCATCAGGGAGCAATTCAGGGCAGTAATCAAATATATATGTTCTGAATTGCTTTACAGAGAAGCCTCTGTCTGCACTGACCATAGAGGAAAAATAGGCTTCTAACACAAGAATCCCAGTTCTGTGACTGAAGTTAGAGAATGTGGATGCTCCTTCCCCTCAGAAATGCACATCTCTAAAATCAAAACACATTCTGAAATACGACTACTTATCCCTTTACTGGTGAAACTGAAGACACATGTTGGAAAGCTGCGCCTCTACATCACACCTCACCTTCCCTGAGGAAGAAACCAACCGGTGTCAGCAGGCGGCATCCCCCTCCTGATAACCAGTACCAGCGGGACCCGCCACCACGGCGGGTACCCAGCTCTGCCTGCGACACCGAGTAACTCACAGCACCGGTTCACTCGCTCACTTGGGAGCCAGGATGGCAGCGGTCACATCAAACCCCGCTTTCTCCTCCAAGCATGTAACCCACAACAAGTTCCCTACTGCAGACACCCGTCTCTCACCAGTAACATCAGCAGAAATGCCATTCTCGCCCTTTCTCAGACTTTCTTCCTGCAGGTGAACTCGTACAGCATTACAGTTTTCACTGTTCACATGCCAGGTTGGGTCCCAGTGCGGCAACCACGCAGTGATTTTAACCTCTGAGCGGGTTAGAAGAGAATCCTCCAGCCCCTGAGCCATCAATATCACTCCCAGGGGATGATGAGCACATTTCATGGAAAGCTCAGTCACCATCCTCACCAAATCCCAACCGCCCTGCTGACAGGAGTCTCCTGCACAACTGCAGCCCAGACACTGGGCTTACTCTGCTTTACTGGAAAAGCTTTGGCATAAACAAAGAGCACACCATCCCCTGTCCCAACAGTTCACACAAGTTCTACTTTCTATTTTTCCCACACTAATCCCACAGCGGCAACAGTAAAAGATGTTTCTGATGTAGGAACCCCCTCAGAGCTCTGTTCCACCAGCACTACACATCCCCACACCTGCGCTCTGTTCTTGCCAGAGCCATGCAACACTCGGGTTAAAGCAGCTTCACTCTTCTGCCGGGATGAACTGGTCTCCCTTCCTGAGGGGGCATAAGGAACTCAAAAACGTTTACAGTTTAGAAAAACCCCAAAGCTTTTTAAAATCAGTATTTCCAACAAATTTTCACAAATCGAAGAGAGTAACAGTGCAAACGTTTGTGTTACTGGAGGACTGATGTGTACCAGTGCAGCCACCCCCAAAACTAAGCGTCCCTGCTGCCTTCTCTAACCCAAGCGGTCAGATTTAAAAGCTCTGCGATTTCAAAGACACAGGTAAAAATCCTTGCTGAACCCTGGTTTCTGTGTATTGCTCCTGACATTTCACAGTGCCTCCAGACAACTACATACCGCCCCAGAGATCCGTCACAGCTACCCAGGGAGTCACTCCCTGTGTCCCACAGCAGACTGCTGGGCCAGTTCCCGTGACCAGAATCACGGCGACCTCCAGCACGAAAAACGAGTTGGACATTCAATCAGATGAGAGGATTGCTTTTTGCTCTGCAGACTGAGGTTGAGAAGGGGGAGGGAATCCCCGTTACTGGCAGGTTTAAGTAATCTGTACAGCCCCAGCTTCCCTCACTACTTTTTTTTTGTGACTACAGGATCTAAAAAGGTAGAATAATGGGGGGGGGGGGGGGGGGGGAACCCTAAATCCGGCTACGACCCTCTCCCAAATTGTCTGTAAAATGAAACAAACAAAAAACCCACCCACCTATGCTCCATATCCACAACGTGCCTCCTTGAGGACTTCAGGTAGGCAAGGATTAAAAACACAGCCAGATCTTCAGGTGTGTAAATGGATACAGCCTGTGGGCTTAAACAAATCGATTCTCATCAGTCCAGCACCCTGAAGGAGTGCTCCTCCCTGCGCTTTTAGAAGAGGCAACAGAAAAATAACCCTGGGGGAGGGAGGAAGACCATTCAAAAAAAAAAAAAAAACCCAAAAGAAAACCACCACCCTCCAAAAAAAGAAACCACCGAAAACCACAAAAAAAATTAAAAAAAATAAAAAAAATTACTCAGGCTTTTTTCTTACTTACAACTGCGAGCTCCAGCTCTAACCAGGCCTAGTTACCTGCAGACCTGCATGCTGCAGTTAGTTCATGTTCATGTCTGAGCAGCTCCCCGCAGCCAGCACACACACAAAACTCTTCCAGGCTGACTCTCTGATGCTGGTGACAGAGCGAGCTCCCCAGGCAGCTCTTCTCTCAGCCAGAGACCGGACCGGAGCCTCTCTCCTCCGATTCTCAAAACTTACCAAAACTTAATAATTCCGTTTTAAGACTTCCCTTCCTTTGACAGATACTGCAAAAGCAACCGACAAATGCAGAAATACCTGGTGCAGATCAATACACACGCACTCCAGCAGGACTGTAGGTAGCCAGTATTGTTTCCACGGGAAATCAGCACAAGCCGTTTCCACCGTGTTGTGTTTCCATCCCTCCACAGGGCAGGTGTCAGGTAAAAGCAGCGGGCTTTGTAGGAAACAGTCACGTTTTGCTGCCGGACAATGAAAAAGCCATACTGCAGTCCTCAGCCACAGCCCGTGTGAGTTCACATGACCCCGGCGATACCCTCTGCCCTGCAGCGCGGGGAGAACGGGGCAACAGCTCCGAGTGCGAGTGACCCCGGGTAACTAGTGACCGGCTACAGGGGTTCGATACAACCGCGTGTAAAACACACGGCTGCACCGCCCGTCCCCCCGGTGTTAACGGCCCTGCCGAAACACGGGAGAGGGAGGGGAGAGGGAGGGAGGGAGGCGAGGAAGAACCCGAAAAGCATCTCAGCTCCTCCCCTGCAGCTCCCAGGAGCGGGGCGGCCGCCGCGGTACCGGCTCCCCCCGGTGCCCCCCCAGCGCCGCGGCCCCGGGACCCCCGCGGGCACCGAGCCCCCCCCGCCCGCCGCCCCCCCGCGCCGGCCGCCCTCGCTCGTCCCCGCCGCTACCGGAGCGCGGCCCCCGGGGACCGGCGCGGAGCCGCGGCACCGGGAGCGCCCCGGCGCGACCCCCGCCGCCTCCCCTCAGCGCCCGGGAGCCGAGGCGGCCCCCCCCGCCCGGCCCGGCCGCCTTACCCGCCCGGGCTCCTCCAGCGCCGGCTCCGCTCGGTGCCCGCCGGCGGCGGACGGGGACGGGCCGGGAACACGCGGCGCCGCCGCCCCCATCGGGGGGTGTCGGTGTTTCCGCCCGGCGCGGGGGGATGATCCGTCCGGAGCGGCGCCGCCCCGGCCCGTCCGTCCGCCGGCCCGTCCGTCCGGCACGGTGCGTGTGTCCGTGTGCCCGTCCCCGTGTCCCGTCCCCACCCGGTGCGGGGTCCCGGGGCCGCCCCGCCGGGCTCAGCGGCAGCGCGGGGCCGCCGGCAGAAGCCGCTTCCCCGCCCTCCGCGGGCGAGAGGCGAACCGCGGGGGGGCCGAGTGTCCCGCGGGAGCTGGCCTGGCAGAGCTCAGCCTCCACAGGAACAAAGCATGCTCTTCATCCGGTCACACGACCGCTCGTCCTGAGACTGAGGGACCCAAAGAAATGTTCAGTAGGAGGCTTATACAGAGAAATGCAGGTCAGAATGGAGCCGGTCAGAGTTTTGAAGAACTTTGAGCAAAACCCACTTCCCCAAAATACAGCTGCAGCTTCACAGCAACAGTGGGGTTCTGCTGAAATCCTGAGCGGGAATTGTGTGGAGGTGCAGGAGCAGTTGTGTCTGCGCCACACTCAGTGTGAAAGTGTCAGGGAACCGAATGCTTATAAATACCTCTGTACAAAAGCTGAGCTCTCCACAGGCGAGCTCGCCACACCTAATGATATTGAACTGTAACTCCGTCCGTCTGGCCAACACGTTCACCAGACTGTTCTCTGAGATGTAATAACCAAACCCAAAGGTGCTTCTGTTTCTCCTTGGGCCAGAGAATAAACCTAAACCAGCTAAAATGTTCTGCGGTCACGCAGGAAAGTTTGGCGTGTGCAGCACACTGCAACGGTGCTACATGGGGAGAAACAGATCTTTAGTAACCTGTCATCCCCATTTAAAAAGCAAAAAACTCTCAGGTGACGCTGCCTCAAGAATAACGTTCATTATCGAAAGTACCTGCCTTCACAGCCTGGGAATTCCAACCAAGGGCAGGCGGTGACCAGAGCGTTTCCCGGGAGCTGGTTCCCAGCCCCGCGGAGCATTTCAGGGAGTGCTGAGCTCTGTGTCAGGGCCCGTTCCAGTGCAGGCTGGGGGACTTGCCCTACGCAACATCACGGCTGTGCTCAGCCACTCTGTTAAGCCGAGACAGCCTTGACGTTTGAGGCAGAGGAATCTGTGTTTTGCTGAACCAGGGTTTTTCTAAAAGTCTTGCATGATTTTCAAACTCTGTCTCTCGCCCTCCTTCTTTCTTCTATCCAGCAGAAGATTCCCAGATCTCCCTAACGGTTAACTCCGGCTCCAGCACATCTGTCAGCTCTCCTGCCTGCTCTTGCCCTAAAGGTGAGCTCCTGTCACCAAGCGGCGTTTCCAGACTGGCTCCCAGTGATGTCCCGGTGCAGGCAGCGAGGCTTTGATCAGCTGTGACACAGCAGACAAAACCAGCCAGCAGCTGGGGGTTGCATGGAGTAACGGCAGCTTTTCCAACACTAAATTGCATTCTAGTGAATTGGGGGCGAGACAAGACCCCGACACTGTAATAACGTTCATCAGGGAGCAATCCCTGTTCTAAAGCCGTTTGCTGACGGACACCCCGGCAGAGCTGCGGGAGCTGCGGGGGGAGGAACACTGGCGGGCACCGTGCCCTGGGCCTGCCCCAGCACACGGCACCCGGCTCTCTGCTCCCACCCGCTGCCTGCGGGTAAGGCCTGGGTGGCTCCAGCAGAAAGCCTCTGGCTATGGCAGGGCATCTCACCAAAACCTGTGTTAGGATTTGCGAGCACAGCGAAACCTCCAGAGGAAGTTCCAGGTTCGGAGAGGTGCGGGTTCACCAGGAACAAGACACTCTCAGTGACTGAGAAATAAATGTCTGAGCGTCACCACGGCTGACATCTGATTCCCTTGCACCGCCTGGCTGCTCTTTCCACTCCCTCACCTTGTGTTCAGTCCTTGTTGCCTGATTAATGATTTCACATCACCCTCCATGCTTGATGCTGCCTCCTTCCTAATAAATAAGAGGGATGTGGTTTTTTTCACACTTTTATCCCTTGTTTCCCCCCCATCAGTGTGAATCCATCACAGGGTGGGCACAGGGGAAGCTGAGGCATGTGAGATCAAATCAGTCTCAACAGGCACGTCCCCCAGGGCTGAGCGTGATCCCCACGGAACCTGCTCCAAGGCCTCAGCCCTTGGCCACACAAACGTCTCCGTATCCTGAGAGGAGCCTTTGGCGCAGAGCAGTAAGTGCCAGTCTGCCTGATCCAGCAGACCGGACACCCAGGAGCTGTCTGCGTGACTGACCCAGCCCCACTGAATCTGGGGCTGGCTGTGGCTATGAACAGCCCTTCTGCAGTAAAACAGCTTCACCTCTGTTCTGCAGGAGCATTTTGTGAGCCTCAAAGGAGCCGGTTCTGGGGGGACAGACGAGTACGGCGAGAGTGACTGACGACCGCGGGCGGGGAGAGTGACCTGACCTCAGCGCGGGGGGTCTCGGGGGCAGCTCAGCTTGTTAAAAGAGATGAATCTTATCATGCCAACACTGAAATCTCACGGGAAGCTGAAGCCCACTTTAGTTAGTCATAAAAGAATAGTAATCTGAAGCTGTTTTTAAATCAGTGTTCATGGGTTTTGTCCCTTTCTTTTAAACAGGCTGTAAAGTGATTTATAGCCCCTGTCACCGGCTGCCTTGGTGCCAGGGGCACAAATGGTGCCACTTTTTAGGAATATAACCACCTGCACTACTGAGGCCAGAAAGAACAATTACAATAAGAAATACAGAATTTCTAGTCATTCAAAAGGATAAGTGCTCCTTACACTCTCAAAATTTAGTTTATTAAACTGAACAAAGACAGGTTATTTGACGTGAATTTACCTTTAATGAAAAATCTCCAGTTTTGCATCAGAAAAGGATCAATGCCCAGGCCCTTGCTCTTCTCATTGTCTGGTCTGTTCAAACACCTCAGTTCACCTGTTTTGCCTTCGCTATTTCTTTTCAAAGAGTTAACACAGATATTGCCATGGTTCACTGCTGGAAACTGTGATGCCAGTGAATGTACGATTGCCACAGAAGGGCAGCAAAAAGATTTCTCTGTAACAAGCCAGCTGTGTCAATACGTTTTTTTAGCCGGTCCGAAGTTAAGCACTGTCAGTACGCACACCTCCTGCCTTACTGATGTCGGCACAATCAAAATAGTGAACATCTCATCAGCTCTACTATTCGTATAAAGGAGCTTAGTGGTAGAGTTTGTTTAAATTTCCATACAGAAATGTGCTATAACTGGAGAGTGCAGTTTTCTGTAAGCCTTAAGTGTAAACTGTCTCGGTCCCAGCCTGGCCGGCAGCTCCTCCCTGCCCCTTCCCGGGGGGTTTGGGGTCCTCGTGCTGCGGCGGTGAGGTGATGCCGGGCTGCGGAGCGGAGCGGGGTGGGAGGCGAGGGAGAGGCTGGGAAGGGCTTTGCAGCGAGCCCTGTCCCCGCGGAGGGGACGCTGCCGCGTGCAGGACGAAGGCCTTGGGCCCTGGCGGGGGTGTGTGCCCGTGCCCCCCCTGGCCCCCCAGGGTCTGTCCTGGTGCCGGGGGCTCCGTGCTGCTTTCTGCGTGGGGCCGTGTCCGTGAGTCCTGCAGGGAGCCGTCTGTCCCGGCTGCCCCGCCAAAGGGCTGCTTGCCCTGAGGAAGGGGCCGGGGGAGTCGCCCCCCCCCCCATTGCCTGCCTCACTGGTGGTGACTCAGCCCGGGGGGGCTGGGTGCCCTTCGGGGCTCGCCGGCTCTGATTTGGGGCTCAGCGGGGCTGTTGCACCCTTGGGTGCCATCTCGTGGTGCCCCCTGCGCTGCCTCCCCCTCCCACACAGGCCCAGAGAGGTTTTGTAGAAAACAGATTTTAATGAGAAAAACCAACAGAAAAGGTCCTACCCAAATGACTCTGATCCCACTCCCCCCCCCCCAAATACAACAACATTCCCACCCCACCCCGCAAATACACCACCCTCAATGCCCCACCCCAAAGTAAAACAATAGTCCCCCCCAAATACCCCCCCTTGTCGCCCACCACCCCGCGCCCCACATCACTCTCTGCTCCCCCCTGGCCCCCCCGGGCCTGGCTGCCAGCGCCCTGTGCTTGCTGGGGGGCGGTGACAGGGTGCTCTGCCCCTGCTCCAGCCCCGCTCCTCTGGCACGGCCGGCTGGGACGGGGCAGCTCCAGCCCCGCATCCCCCCGCGGCTCCTGGGCCTCCAGCCCCACCACAAAGTCCTCGAGGCTCAGGATGGCGCTGGCGGTGTCGGGGACGCTGCAGTCGGGGCTGAGCAGCTCCTCGGGCAGCGAGAGCCAGGCCAAGTCACAGGGGGGGTGGCTGCGCCGGTGTCCCCAGGGTCCCCAGGCGTGGGGCTGCTGCTGGGATGGTCCTGGCTGACCCCCAGGTCGTCCATGAAACAACCAAAGAGCCTCAGGGCCTCTTCGAGAGGCACCTCCTGGGACACGTCAGGGTCTTCCGCCATGTCCCCAAGGTTGTGGGGGTCAGCACTGGGGTGGGGGGGACGTCACTGCCCGGGGGGATGTCACTGCCTGGGGCTGGCCCTGCCAGAGATGTTTTCCAGTTGCCACTCGATGTCCTCAGGGGTGGGGATGGATGTCGGCGGCACTGGGGAGCCTGGGGCCACCGCTCTCCCGTCTCCATTGGTGTCCCCAGAGTCCCCAGGCTTGGGGCTGCCCCTGGGATAGTCCTGGCTGAGTCCCACCGCATCCAGGGAGCACTCAAAGAGCCTGAGGGCCCCTTGGAGCAGCATCGCCTCGGTCACGACCAGGTCTTCTGCCGTGTCACCAGGGCCTTGGTCGTGGGGGTCAGCACCGGGCCTGGGGGGGGCGTCGCTGCCTGGGACGATGTCACTGCCCAGGGGTGCCCCCGTTGAGGTGGCCGTGCTGGAGGTGTTGGTGGGAGCAGACGGCCCCTCCTTGTGCCCGTAGCCGGAGACGTTTCTCGGCAGCACCAGTGGGGCTGTGGCCACCGCTCCCTGCTGGTCTTCGGGGGGTGCCAGGTGTTGCAGTGGCTCTGGGGTGTTCCCAGGGCTGCCCAGTCCCCGGGGCCCCCCAGGGCAGCACCCGGCAGAGCAGTGGTGCCGTGGCCGAGAGTGGAGGTGGACGGTACTGGCACGTCGGTCCACTCACAGCAGAAGACTTGGGGGTCAAAGTAGCAGCTGCACAGAGCACTCAGCAGCCCTGTGTGGGTAAGAGGGAGCAGTGCTGGGCAAGGGGCATCCTCTGGGGGCACCCACCACCCACCGAGCTGGCCTCCATCCCCCAGATCTGCGCCAGGCATGTGGGGAGCTCGTGGCTGGGACGATGCCCACGGGGTGAGCTGCTGTGCCAAAGGGACGGGGTCACAAATCGGGGAGGAGTCTGGCTTCTCCGAGGTGAAAAGCGGAGAGATGGCACCAATATGTGGTAAATTCTCTGGCAGTGGGCTGTACTGGGCACACATCAGCCAGGCGAGGGCAGGGACACTCACCCGGGCTTGCCAAACCCCCCTGCCTGGGGAGGGGACACGGGAATGATGGGGATGCTGGGATGCCCGTGGTTGGGGCGCTGAAAGTGCCAAGGTGCCAGGGTGCCAGAGCAGAGAAGGGTGCCATACCTGCTGGGGGGGCCTGGGGGGTGTGGGGTGCCCCCCCCCGCCGGGGGTGCCCAGGCTGCGGGGAAGGGCTGCTCCTGCCCAGGCAGTGGGCACAGGTTGGCTGAGCCTGGAAGAGAGACGGGAGCTCTGGCCAGCGCTCAGCTCCGCTCTTGCCCCCAAGAGCGTCCCTGGGCTGCAGGGGTTGGGGTCGGGGTCAGTCCCTACCTTGGGGGGGGGAGAGGATTTTGGGGAGCAGAGACAGACGCAGGAACCAGGTCCTCGGGGGGGCCCAGGAGCCACAGAGGAACACCCACCCTGGTGGCAGCGCCATGGTTTGTGGTGGCTGTTGGTTGCTCAGGACTCTCTGGGGTGTCCTGGGATGGAATGTTGGGGCTCCCCATGTTACGCCCCGCTCCCAGCAACCTCCCCAGCTCCTCCAGGGGAGGGAAAGGTTTAAAAGGGGCCTGTGGGTGCAGGTGCCTTAGGCTGGAAACCTTGGTCCAGTGCCAGAGCTGGGACAGCCTGGGGATCAGGGGGGTTGGTGGCAGGAGCGCCCGCCTGTAGTGCTGGGATGGAGGGGGCAGGAGGGGCAGGTAGGGCAGGCGAGGGGAGGGAGAGGTGTGATGGTGCAGGGCTGACAGTCAGCAAGGACGTGGTTGGGAGCCTCGGGGTGAGGAGGAGGGGGATGGAAAACAAAGCAGATGTCCCAGTGGGTGTCTACTGCCGCTGTCCCAGCAGGACACCCTTCATCTGGGGGCAGTGGGAGAAATCTCTGGAGCACTGACCCTGGTCCTTGTGGCAGCTGCCACCTCCCCAGTAACACCCGCTGGGAATCCCATCCTGCCGGGACAAGCAGGGCTGAAACAGTCCTGAGCTCTGTGGGGAGAACTTCTTGTCACAAGGACTCGGGGAGCCAACTAGGAGAGACGCCCCCCGAGACTGGCTTGGAGTGAGTGGAGAAGGGCTGGTGGGACATGGGTGGGAGGGGACTGTCTTGGCCAGAGTGACGACAGAATTGTTGAGTTGAAGCTGGTCACTGGAAGGAGGAGAAAGGGCAGCAGAGTTGCTCCTGTGGATTTTGAGAGAGCAAACGTTGCGCTCCTCGGGGAGGTGCTTAGCAGAGCCCCTGGCAACCTGCAGGTGAGGCCTCAGGAGCCGGCGAGTGCTGCTCAGAGTTGCAGAAGCACCTCTGGGGAGCTCGGGAGCAGGCAGCTGCCCTGTGTCAGGCGTCAAGCGAGGGGGCAGAAGGGGCTTGGCTGAGCAGGGACCTGCTCGCTGAGCTGCAGAGCAAAAGGAATTGCACCCTCTCTGGGAGCAAGGTCAGGCTTGGCAGGAAGGGGCAGAGCCGTGGCTCGCACACGCAGGGAGGAGAGAGGAGAGGCCAAAGCTCAGTTAGAGTTGGGAGCGGCCAGTGATGTGTCTGACAAGAAGAAGGGATTTTTAAGTAGATTGTAGCCAGAGGAGCTCTGAAGAAAACATCAGACTGACACTTGTTGAGGATGGTCACCTGACAGAGAGGTGTGGGGGAGACATCGGTCTGTCAGCTCTGTGCAGCCCCTGAGCAGCAGCGGGGCTTTGATGAGAAACAGGCCTTGGGAGAGAGATCAGAAACTGCTGAGTTGTGCCGAGGTGTCAGGGAAAAACAAGGGACAGCTGCCACCCCGAGCTGTGGGACAGTGCTGAACTGTGAGAAGTTACCGCTGCGTGAACAGCGCCTGAGCGCGCAGAGGATCGGTCTGCACAGCGTGTGAGAGTGCTCTGGTGCTGACAGGAGAGAAGGTTGAGAGCTGCCTAATTGCCGATTGCTAATTCTGAAGTAAGAGCTTTGGCGAGAGCATAAGTAGGTACTATTGTAAGAATAAACAGCCCCTGTCTTGAAAAAAAAAAAAAAGAAGAGAACACTCTGACTCGTTATTTTGGCCGCCACACCCGTGCTTTTTAATAAACAATTTAAACTGCTCTTTGTCTCCAGGAGAAACTCTCCAAATGAGTTATGTTTAACATGTTTAATGAACCCTTTAACATCATGAGCACTGTTCCCCACCAGTGTGGGTTAGTCCCACTTTCCAGGAGGAGAACAAGAAAAAAGTCAGTGGGCTGATCATGGTCCACCTGAGTTTCCTCAGTGGCATTCCTAGGCAAGAATCAGGGAAAACTGATCTTCTTCTTAGCATTTGTATGAATGGAAAAAAAAAAAAATCCACCCGAGAGTGTACACTGGAGAACAGAGGGCACCAGGAGTTTCACACGGCGTTGGCCTGGCCGCGCTGCAGGGGGCACCCAGCTGGCTGCCCAGAGGCTTTGGCGCGGGTAAGGGCAGGGGCTCTGCCCTGGGTCACCTGCTGGGCTTTTGCCTTGTCTCAGGTCGCCTTTTCAGAGCAGTGCAGACACAGACATGAAATCGGAAAGGACTGCCACGGTTCCATAGCTCCTTTCAGCGCTGTGTCATTTCCCCTGGTAGCCTGGCATTCCCCTGGGCTGAGATACACGCTTTCCTTTGCCCAGGGTCAGTGGGTATCATTAGGGGTGAAATGAAAAGTCTGCATCGAAGGCTGAAGAGAAGACACAGCTGAATTTTTGCTCAAATTCCCCGAAAGTTACCAACCGTCACCAGATCTCTGGCCAGGACGCTACAGCTGTTCTGACACTATCCAGGCTCAGAAAAACACAGCTACGAGTCTTACTTTTTGGGGGGTTTTTTGACTCCTTTAGGTTCTTGCCTAAGGTAAATCCTGCAGGAATAAGGATTGGGGCCCGTAACAGCCTGAGGCTTTCTCAAAAACCCCAACTGAGACTTCCCTATTCTGCAAATCTGCCTGATTCTGCAGAGCATCTCGATTTCAGGCCTGATTCATTTATTGAACACTCACAGATCAGCCAAAGGCCAGGGCAGTGTGTGTCCTGGGAATGTGTTGGTGCATCTACCCTTGGCTTGCCACAACATTATCTAATTATCTACATTAATGCAAGCTGCCTTGGAACACAAAACCCCTTAATAAAGCAAACTGTGGTAAAGAAACACTGAAACGAAAACAGCAGGAGATGGCTGCCCAAGCTGGGTGAGCTTGAGATGCAAAGGGATAACAAAACAATCATAATCGCATACCTGAATGGTTTTCATACATCCATGTATCAAGGAATGAAGTCACCTGTAGTTGTAGCCCCAGGAACTGAGACAGAGTGTGTCTTTTTGTTTTAAATCAGGTTTTTGCTAGTTTCCTTGCAGAAAGCCTTGCAAAGCTGCTGTGAGCCCTCCAACTGCAAGTGCTACCAGCCACTCGATGTCCCAGAGCTGCGCTCAAACCTGCAGCCCCCCCACTGCAGACAGAGGAGAGGCAAACCCAGTGGGGCAGGAGAGAGCAGAGCTTTTAGCAGATGTGATGGTTTGACTCTGGCTAAATGCCAGGTATCCACCCAGTCGCTCTATCACTTCCCCCCCCTTCCCTTTGTTTTCTCAACAGGGTAAAGAGGGGAAAGAAGATAAACTAACCCTTATGGGTGAAACAAAAGCAGTTTTAATATAAGCAAAGCAAAGCAAAAGTCCGCGCACAGAAGCAAAAGCAAACAGATTTATTCTCTCCTTGCCATGGACAGGCGCTGTGGGGCCTTCTCAGGAGCAGGGCTCCAATACGCGGAGTGGTTGCCTCGGAGGACCGAGGGTGACCCCACCCCCTTCCTCCTTTCTCCCAGCTTTATACTGAGCAGACGTCACATGGTATGGAATATCCCTTGGGTCGGTTCGGGTCAGCTGTCCTGGCTGTGTCCCCTCCCGAGATCTTGCCCACCCCGTCCCACTGGGGGAAATGTCCGAAAGAGCCTTGGTGCTGTGTGAGCACTGCTCAGCAGCAGCCACAACACCAGGGTGCTGCCAACACCCTGCCAGCTCCCAGCATAAACCACAGCACCGTGAGGGCTGCTGTAGGGGAAAACCGATTCCAGCTCAGCCAGACCCAGTACACAGAATAACAGATTTGGCTGGAAAACACAGGTGAGCTTTTCAGCACATGTGCCCTTCTTTAGGCCTTGTGGTATTGTGGCCGTGATGGTGTGAGGAAATAAGGAATCTGGACAGATGGATCTGAAGAAGAGCTTCTACATCTCAAAGCCGGTCTTGCTTCGTTTATTATTAATATACCTTAAACCAGAGCACAGCAACACTACAACAGGAAAGCAAGGTGATAAGGAAAGCCAAATCTCATCACTAATAAGCACCTGGAAATAACATTATGGAAGAGTCGGAAGACAAGTACTTGCTCTTGCCAAGGAGGTGTAAGCACGTGATCTGCCTCTGGTGGGTCATACAAAGCTTCAATGTCAAGTTGCTTTTCTTCTCCTGTTCCTCATTTGTTGTTTAGTGGCTTTGCTCAGCAAGTTGCAGTGATGCAAGTTTCTGTACACACATACACTGTTCCGTGCCCACTGTTTCTCCCTTCATTTAATTGCTTTGCCATAACGTTCAGGTTTTGTGATCCTGCACGCAACTCAGGAGAAAGCTGTGAACAGCTCACTAAGAGGAAAGAAACAGAAAATGGCTCAAGCATGGCTTGTGATCCTTCCACACAGAAGTGGTTTTGAAACAAACACCTTTCCAATGTCCTGCTCCCCACAGGGCCTTCCTCAGGCCACCTTTGCCCTCCTCTACATCTCCCATTCTTGGCTAGCTCTTCTCATCTGAAAAATCTTTATGATGATCAACCATCTCTCTGCTTGCATGAAGCTTTCTCCTGTGCTGGAGCATTGTATTAGGGCTCCCATATTTCTCGTCTCCATTTTTTCTTGCACATGGGCTGTGCCGTTGCACGATACATCTGATGCAACCCAGGCAAAATGGTTTGGACAGACGTGCACCGTGCGTCAGCACTGGGTGAGCACACACCTCCTTCCTCCCCGGGGTCTGCCAGACAGGCTGCACGTGTGCCCTGGGGCTGCTCTGAACGCACCTCTAACACATGATTGGGATGTTGGGGAGCTCAGAAACACTGGGGAAAAAAAGCCTCAAAAGCCCACTGCTGCATTTCCTGCTCTAAGTACACTCCTACACGTAAACACTGATTTTTTTCCCAATTATTAGGGAAACCAAGAGGGCTGTGGTTCTGTGACATACCCAAACCTGCCTCATTACTGGATCTTCTGGACCCAGTTGCCACCCAGTTGTTATTTGTCAGAGCAATAACTCAGTAACACGTACCAGGAACCAGCCAACATGTCCAATAAGGGAACAGAAGCAATCTAATGTGATTCATGATCAGTCACAACTAAGCAACAAAGCTAATTTTTTGGCGTTCATTCCTGGGATTAAGGATTCAAGAAAAAATTATATTCTTGTTTAGATTAGGAGAAAGTAGAGGAGTCTGAAACCTACTCACAGGCAGAAAGGAAGGCAAATGAATCCAGGACATCATTTTCTATAAGTGGCCCCACTGCACTGCTGGACAAGGAAGGAAAAAAGGTTGTGTCCTGGCACCGTGGCCTCCCAGCAGCCTGGGGTCCCGAGACCCCCGGGCCCTGCTCACCCTGGGGGGAGATGGGAGGAGGAGCAGAGCCGAAACTGCCTCCTCCAGCCCCTGACATTTAAGGCACACACTCTGTCTCTGTTTTGTGGTTAAACACTGCTGGGTGATAAAGCCTTCCCTGGCTTGGCAAAGCGCTGCTCACAGTCATGTCCGTACCCCAGGCAGGGGAGGCTGGCGGGGAAGCACATCGAAACAGTGATGTGGGACAGGCTTCCGAAACGGGGGGACGCGTGGGGGGCAGCCAGCACCCCAGCAAGGGCCTATAGACTCGGCCTGAAGGCGCCAAGATGTGTCCAGAGCCGTGCTGAGGACAGGACGGGTCTGTGAGAGACGCCCGGGGCCAGAAGCACCTCGGAGGATCAGGGGAGGTGCTGACCCACCCTGCAAGGCAGGGACAGCCCCTCGCTTCTGCCACCCTGCTGCTTGCCCGCCTGTGAGCCCTGCCCGGGGCCAGCTGGGTTTTCCTCCCCTCCCAGAGCAGCAGGAAGGTGCTGCCGTTGGGAGCATCTTTCACTCCCCTTCCCCGGGTACCCCGGGGCTGGGATCAGCCGGCAGTGCCCCCCCCACCTCTGCAGTGAATGCACCCACTGGCCTTTCCTCCCCCCACCCCAAGAGCCATCGACCACTGGTGGGAGTCACTGCGGCCACATCCCAGGGCGAGAGGGGCTGGGGGAGCTGGGGCGAGCGGGGAGGGAGGGGGAATTCCAGTAGGAAAATGCCAGCGGAGCTGGAGGACGGCAGCACCAGGGGGTGACCCATGCCGGAGCATCTCGAGAAGGATGTGTCCCATGGGCAGAGAGTTCCTGGAGGATTGTCCCTCAGAGGGATGCCTCGTGGAGCAGGGCACTGCTTCCCGCCCCGGGGAGGAAAGAGCAGCGCCCTGACGCAACGTGGCCATTGCCTTCCCCCTGCCGTGACACTGGGACGAGGACACAGAGATACCAGGAACAAACCTGAGCCTGGGAAGAAGGGAGGGCCAGGACGAGGTGTTTCGAGCTGTGGTAACGCTTCTCGCTGTCCAACTCTTTTATGTGTTGGGTTTGTTAGTGTTTGAATTCAAGTGATGTTTTTTTCTTCTCTTCCCCTAATGGATCCATCTTTTCCCTGTGACTGTAACGGACGAGTCACCCCTCTCTGTCCTTCTCTCGATTCTTGAGCCTTTTGATTCATTTTCTCCTTTCCAGAGCTGCGGGGAAGAGGCAAGCGAAGGGCTGCGTGGTGCTCAGTCGCCCTCTGCTCAAAGCAGGAGAGCTGGCTGGCAGCAGGGTGCTGAAAGAGCAGGACTCCCTGCGAGGGAGTGGGGTTTCCCTTGGCGTGAGAAGCAGAAACAGCCCCGGCTTAGTCCTGCAGCCATCCTGGGCTGGGAGCGCTCAGGGGCCCCCCTCGGGCAGCAGAGCTGGGCTGGGGGATGGACCCACAGCCGGGCTGAGGCCCCGCCATGCAACCGCTCAGGGATGGGTGCCGGAGCAGGTGGGAACCAGGGATCTGCTCGTGGCGCAGCTCTGCAGACTCCTTGAAGAACCAGTGACGGCGGCAGGACCGTGCCCCACGCCCTGTTCAGTCAGTTCTATAGTTCAACCATTCACTTCTATATTTCAGCACAGAAGTGTGTTTAATTCATCTTGAAATCCCCCAGGTGCAGCCCCTTAAGGTGTTCTCACCCCCCTGCACAGCCGGCACTGCAGCTCTGGTGTCAGAGCCGTGGGATGTCATGGCCCGTGTTCCAGCTGCGAGTGCCGGTGCCCGGCAGCGAGCACAGACCAAGCAGCCTCTGCCCTGCCAGCAGCCCCTCTGCCTGCGCCCAGCCCAGCCCTTGTCCCTGCTCCTGGCACCTCACAGGCACATCCCAGCCCTTGTCCCTGCTCCCGGCGCCTCACAGGCACATCCCAGCCCTTGTCCCTGCTCCTGGCGCCTCACAGGCACATCCCAGCCCTTGTCCCTGCTCCCGGCGCCTCACAGGCACATCCCAGCCCTTGTCCCTGCTCCTGGCGCCTCACAGGCACATCCCAGCCCTTGTCCCCGCTCCCGGCGCCTCACAGGCACATCCCAGCCCTTGTCCCTGCTCCCGGCGCCTCACAGGCACATCCCAGCCCTTGTCCCCGCTCCCGGCGCCTCACAGGCACATCCCAGCCCTTGTCTCTGCTCCCGGTGCCTCACAGGCACATCCCAGCCCTTGTCCCTGCTCCCGGCGCCTCACAGGCACATCCCAGCCCTTGTCCCCGCTCCCGGCGCCTCATCCCTGCCCAGGTGCTGCCATCCTGGTGGCACTTGAAGCAGCAGAGGACCCCTGTGCTGCACAGAGGTGGGCACCCTGCCACTGCCCAGGGGGGCTGGAGCAGGCAGTGCAGGGGGGTGCAGGTGGGGACCCCGCTCTGGGGAGCTCGGGGGGCCGGGAGCTTGGCTCGTGCTCTGCAGCCAACCCAGCAAGGCCCCGGGCTGGGAGAAGCCCTTCTGGGCCGCTCATGCCCTGCTTAAATCGAGCATCCCTGCCTGGGGGGACACATCCTCGGGGGAGCCTCGGGGGAGTCCAGGGCACCTGGTTAATAGACAGGTTAATAAATATGATATTACTATATCAAAATCATTCTGGGACCCACCTAGCAATTAGATATCTAAAGCACCCTCTTTCCCACCACCAGCAGGAGAGAGTGACGGGTATTGTGCACCCTGAGAGCTGGAAGGAGAAGCTGGCTGCCTTTCCGGATGGTCCTGTCAGCCTCACGCCTACAGATTCCCTTTTAACTGAGACAAGGAGAGACAGTGAATGAGGTCACAGGAGGGATTCAGGAGGGAACGTGTTCACATCTACTCCTCTGAAGTAGACTTACCCCAGAGTAAACAAAGAAACTAATTCTGAGCATTTCACTTTAAAGTTGGCCTTTCTATGGTTTTGTTCTCAATCCACTTCCCAGTACCTAGAACAACATTTTTAAAGGAAATAGTCTGAAAATGCCTGAGCAAGATACTTGAGCAGTTTCCAATTCTGATCACTCTGGGTATACAGAAGGTGTATGAACGTGGACTCATTCTTACAACAGCTTGCAGTTTCCATGGGTCAGGAACGACCACTGAAAGACTAAAGCCAATGACATCGTGGAATTCCTGCTTTCCAACCTGAAACTACCCCTCGTTAATCTGCCGTGATGGGGATTGCGCTGATGCAATTGGACCCGATATGGCTGTGTTTGGGGTGATTTTGGGGAATATAAAGCATGTTTGGGGTGGTTTAGTACGTTTAGGGTGATATGGGCGATACGGGGCGATATGGGGAAGTTTTGGGCATTGGGGAGGTTTGGGGTGATTTGTCAGGATACCTGTGGTTTGGGGTTATATGGATAATATGGGGTCATATGGGTGTGTTTTGGGATTATTTGGGGGATTGTGGATTTTTTGGGTGATATGTGGGATATGGGGCTATATAGATGATTTGGGGAGATATGGGGTGATTTGGGTTGATTTGAGAGGGTATGGGGTGTGCGGGGATATGGGGGTGATTTGGGAGGATCTGGGGGTTTTGGGAGAGATTTGGTGGGGTATGGTGGAGTTTGGTGAGGACATGGGGGTGTGATTTGGAGAGATATAGGGGCTTTGGGGTAATATGGGGATATAAGGGGTATTTTGAAATTTTAGGGGTAGGTTTTGGGGTGATTTGGGGGATATATTTGGTGATATGAGGAGGTTTTGGGTGTATAGTGTGTTTGTGGGTGATATGGGGGTGTTTGATGGGATATGGAGGGTTTTTATGGTGGTTTGGGGGTTTATGGAGGATTTTGGGGTGATATGGGGAAGGTCTGGATGATTTGGGGGGCTGGGCGATATGGGGTTGTGATTTGGGGCATATCAGTGTATTTGGGGCCCTTCGGCGCCATCACCTATCGGGGGCTAACTGGACTGGGTCGGCTGGGCGGCAAGCAGGCCAAGCGCCCTGCGCCGGACTGGGGCCCCAGGGCACAAGAGATCCCCTTGCGGGACAACATCCCACCCAAGAGGAGGAAGATGGTGGAGCAACGGGTGGGAAAACACTCAAAAACCCCGTGGGAGGTGAAGCCGGACAGGGACGGCGTGGCGATGGGCAGCAGCAGGCAGCAGGCGGGCAGCAGCAAGCGGAGAGCACCCGATGGCAACAACATGCCCGCCAAGCGAGCCAGAACCCTGAGGGACGCCACGGGGCAGAGTGCCGCCCGCCCCCCGACCCCTTCTGACAGGCGGGCAGAGAAGGTGTGGAGCCGGATCCCCGCCACACGCAGCCTGCGCCCGCCCGCTCCAGCCCCAGCCCCAGCTCTCTCCCGGCTCTCTCTTTCTTGGCTCATTAAAGGTTCGATGTTTGTTTCACCGCGCCTCTGCCTGGGCTCATCCCTGCAGCGGGAGGCGGGGGGCCAATGCAGCCCCTGACCCGTGTGTCGATCTGACCCTCCACCTCTTCACCCACTGTGTGAGGAACCCCCCATGATGCTGGGTGGAGATGTTTAATCAGAACATTAGTTCCCAGACTCGTGTTAAACGAACTAGAATGAGCTCTCAAAAATCCATCTGCTCCCAAGGAAGCAGGAAAAATCTTCTTTAGCTTTGAGAGCAGGACAAAGCTGTCTGGGACTCGACACGCTCACGCTGCAGCAAGGAGGGGTCTGTACAGGGATTCAACCCCCCTGTTGCGCCAATGTTACAAATCTCAACAAACCAAACACGATGTCCCGTGCCATTTCCAAACATTTAAAAACGTTACATCAAATGGCCATAGCTCCTGGTGGATTTTCACTTTCTGGCATATTTAGGTGGACACCACCCTTAAATTTTGCTCTGGTTTGAGCCCAGAGGGCAACTTTGCACTACGCAGCCACTCACTCACCCCTTCCCCCCCGTGCTGGGAAGGAGAAATGAAGCAAAAAGCTCAGGAATGGAGATAGTGACAGAGAGGGGTGGCTCACCCATTACAGTCAGGGGCAAAAGACAGACTTGTTAGGGGAAGAAAACAAGACTATCGCTTCACTTCAAACACTAACAACAAAAACAACACTTAACAGATGCAGTGGGACAGTGAAAAGCGTTACGTTACCACACCTTAGAAACCCCTCGCCCCACACCTCCCTTCCTTCTGGGGTCAGTTCCCTGGATAACGTCCTTGGCTCCATGGGGTTCCCCTTCTGCTCACCCTGTCCTGGGTGGGAGAAGGCAGCTCTGCTACAATACCAAGCACCCAGATCGTCCTGGGGGATGCATTTCACATGGGGGACCCTCTGAAACCATTGGAGATGTGAAGTTTTATTCCCCAGGAAAGGGCTCTGGCACCAAATTCTGTAATGATGCGACACCAAAGGTAAGTAACTTTCCCCAGGTCTCACTAAGCAGGCACTCCTGGTTTCCAATTTCCTTCCACTGAACTATACAAAAACTCTACAACAACAAATTGCATGTGCCTGGGACCATTCCCTGGAATGGAGGCCAACTAGCACGATTACCCTTGTCCATTTTGTTATACAAAATTTGGTTGCAGAATGCCCAATAATGCCCGCTGGGAAATCCCCTGGCCCATCCCTGCTCGTGAGTGCTGCCAAGGAACTGGTTGAGCTTTTCCGCTGACATGGGCCAAACCTGTACCTGTAAACATTCAAAAATTTAGCACCACAGATGGCCGAGCACCACTTCAGCGCAACACTCACTGCTGCTGTTTGATTCAATAGCACGGGTACTGCCAAAAGTTCTCCCTCAGACAGCATCTCGTGCTAACACACAGGGTAAGTTTCTTCAACACTCTCTTAGAACAGCAGGGAAGAGACCAAGCTCCTCCACTACGTCAAGGATAGCAGAGTGGCTCATTACCTTAAAAATGCAGCCTAAAGAGCCACTGGTCCTGCTGCCTCTCCTGATCCATCACATTTTCATCACCACCTTCAGATGCCTGGTGCTCAGCACGGCCAGTGAAGGATGAGGGAACACAGGACCATGACAACAGTAACCAGAGCAGGGTATTAGATACCTGACAGCAGAGCTCTGAAACAGAAGGCCCAGACAGCAAGGCACTGCTGTGCACAAGCTTTCACAGTGCAGACGCAGGATAGACAGGGGAAGAATCTGCTGCCCAGCCCTGGAAAACCCAGTCCCCTCAGCCGCAGCACTGCTGACCCCTGCAAAGCTTCCTTCCTCAAGTTCTAAGGACAGAGGAGCATCCCCTGGGTGCAGATGCAGCCACCTCTGAGTACTGCCATTCTCAGGGGTTGCATTGCTCATACTCATCAGCAACTTATAGAGCAAGATTTCAGTTAACTGTCCTAAAACCTAAATCCCCAACAGGAATCGCCTCAAAAGGTCGATCAGAGACGAGCCGGCTCCACCTGCTGCATCGCCTCCCCTGGCCACCACACACAGAGCTCAAGCCCTCCCCGGCCTGTCCCAGCCAGCGCCCAGGAAGGTGCTGTCAGACCTCTCCGCTCCCTGACACCCCCGGCCAGCTCCCCGGCACAGGGCACACGCCGGCTGCAGGCCGCCAGCCAGCCTCGGCACAGGGAGTCACTTCAGGAAAACCCACGTTTTCCCCAAAGACCAGGTTCTGCTCCGAGCCCGAGCTACCGCCGCGAGCCCACAGCACCCGGCCTCTGCGCAGCACCCGAGGGTGCGAACCCCGACCCGGAGCAGACGCCAGCCCTGTCCCACCTGCTCCACACGGCATCCCTGCAGCCACAGGCACCTCCTGAAAGGGGGAACCTGCCAGAGCCCTTGTTAAATGTGTTCCACAAAGACCAGGCAGTTACAGAAAACAGATGTCACAGGGAGAAAAGCAGGCAAAAGGAGGAGGAGGAGGAAGTCGGTCTGCCTGGCTCCATGAAATGGGGATGAGAACAAGCAGAGGTGCAGGGCAAAGCAGAACCCAACAGGAGCTGGAAGGTGACGGGAAGAAAAAACAGGCAAGATGAACTACACAGGTGTTCTGGACAGGAGACTGCTTTAGTAAAGATCTGGATGAATTCTTCCTGATCAATTATCCTGATGATAATTCTGTTTTCCCATGGGCGTTTTGTCAACACATAAGAAGATGCACAGGAGACCCCAGGAGAAGCCCCAACACTCACCTAGGAAGGAGGTGACGATCTGCAGACTGACAGCACATCAGGCAGGACAAGCTTGCAGGGAAACACGGTGGCAACCGGTTACATCCCGTTCACAGCAATCCACAGCCGCGGGCAGTGAAAAGTGACGATTTTCTGCAGAGCTGCTGCAGGGGGGAGAGGTGGAGGTGAAGGAGAGCCTGCCGGAGGAGGCTGAAGCAGTGCCCCCCGCGGCAGCTGCTGTGCCGGCAGTTTGCAGCCTCAGAGCAACGGCTGCTGCCGGATTTCCCACCCAGAGGCACTCCCAGTTTCCCGGCACACAGACACTTGTCCTTTTATTACTTTTCAGTTACTTCTTGTAGCTTCAGTGTGGGAGATTTCGGCTCTGCCTGCAGATGTCAAGAGACTCTTTCCTGAAAGCAGAGCAGGACGTTCCGACTTGAAAAAAACAGGATTGGTCTTTTGGCAAAGGCGCGAATTAGCAGCTCTGCACAGAACCTGACCTTTGTGCAGAAAGCCAGAGGAGCAGCCGGGCTCTGCAGAGGGGCTGGGCTCCAGCACAGCCCTGCTCACCCCCCATCTCTCCCAGCACCTCCCAGCTGGGAAACACTGTCCCCCAGCCGGAAGGCAAGAGCCCCCCTGGGCCAGCTCTCGCCCTCGGCCTTAATGCCGGATTCTGAGCAGCACCTCTCGGCTCTGGTGACCGGCACCCTCTGAAGCACCACTCCGGGGTGTTTCATCAGACTGAACCCACCCACCCCAAATCACCACAGCGGGCAGAAAATATTAAATGGGTCACCACTTTCACCCTTGAAGTAAAAATAAAGGGCTAAAATTCCCTTTCCCTGGGGTAACCCGACAGATAAACCCCGCAGACAGCACAGACCCCAACAGACAGCAAAACCCACCGAGTTCAAGGGAAAAGGACAAGCACAGTCACACAGCAGAACGTCTGGAGTGCCACAACCGGGACAACAAACCTTTCATTTTTTGAAAACAAATTCAGAACCATGAAAAAGTTTGGGGTTTTAGACCAAAGCTTTCCCTTCCCCGGCGATGCCCCCACCCCCGGCAGGGAAATGGGCCCCAGCCCCCTGCGCCCACCCACTGCTGGGCCGGAGCCACCACCACTAGTGCTGGGGCTGCTGGGGCTGGTGCCCCCTTGGCAGGAGAAACACTCAGTCACCACCCAGACCAAAGGGAGTGTTTTCAAAGGAGCAATTCCCCCTTGCCGGGTGAACCAAATCTCTGCAGGAACATCCCTCAGGGGAGACCATGGAGAGCTGGAGGCCTCCTGCCCAGGCCGCCTCCCTCAGAGCACAGAGCCCTGGCAGAGTGTCGCAGGCAGTAGGCCCTGTGGGGCCAGGGGACCCCGGGGGGCTCCAGCACGTTGTGTCCCCCCAGCACCTGCCCACACTCCTGCCTGTGCCGTGAGGGGGCACTGGGGACCTGGGGGCTATTGGGGGGTGTTATGGGGGTTCTGTGGGAGGTGTGGGGGTTATTGGGGTCCTGGGGGATTATTTGGGCCCTAGAGGGAGTGTAATGGAGTCGGGGGGTGGGGGCTCTGTGTGTCCTGGAGGGGTTTGGGAGGGGTATTGGGGTCCTCGGGGGGAGGGGGGTGTCTTGAGGGAGATATTGGTGTCTGAGGTGGGGGGAGTGGGGACGTCCTGGAGGGGGTTCAGGGGGAGTTACTGGGCTCTGGGGGTGTCTTGAAGGAAGTAATGGGGTCTTGGTGCTTGGGTAGTGTTATTGGGGCCATGGGGGAGTTGAGGGGGTTATCACTGTCCGGGGGGGGGAAGGGGGGGTGGTGTGTCTAAAGGGCTCCTGAGGGCACTTTCTGGGGGAGATAATGGGGTCCTGGGGAACTATAATGGGGTGCAAGAAGGGTCCAGTGGGGGCTAGTGGGGTGCTGGGAGGGATCTTGTGGGAGTAATTGGGGTCCTGGGGCTCTTCTGGGAGGGCTAATGGGGCTTAAGGTTGTCCTGGGGGTGGGCTGGTGGGGTTCCGGGGAGATACTTGGGGTCTTGGGGGGTGAATTGGAGACCTGGGGGGCCAGTAGTATCTGGGGGGCACTAACGAGGTTGGGGGAGGATTGGGGTGACTGAGGGTGTTTTGGAGGGACCTGGGGGTGGCAAATACAGTTTGGGTGGGTTGCAGGGGAGATTTGGGATTCCTGGGGGTCCCAGGGGTACCTGTCCCTCCCCCCCCCCTGCAGGTGCTTCTGCCCCAGGGGCACCCCAAGAGCATCAGCCCCGACCCCCTCCAGTACCAGTGCTGGGACGCTGTGGGGGTGGGGGACGGCACCTCCACCGTCACCAGGGCCACCCTCAGCTGGGTGCTGCGGGGTGAGTTCCCTGGGTCCCAAAACCCCCTTTTCACCCCAAAGTGCCTTTCATCCCCAGATCGATGTCTGACCCCCAAACCCCCAGTATCACCCCAAAATTTCCCCATTAGACCCCCAAAGCCTTTTTTGACCCTTAAATCTCCCACTTTGAACCCGTGATCTCACTTTGACCCCCAAATCAGCTGCAGCACCCTGAAAACTCTTATGTTTCATCCCCAAAATCTATCCTGAAACACAAAACCCCACAGTTTCACTCCAACATGTCTTCTAGCAACCCCAAAAGCCTTCCAATTTCACCCCAAAATCTTCCTTGGACCCCAGAATCTCCCTGTTTTGCCCCAAAGTGTTCTAGTTTGACTGCCAAATGTCCCGCACTCACCCCAAAATCTCTCTTGGATCCACAGAATCCCCCAGTTTGACCCCAGAAATTACTCCAGCAGCCGCCAAACCCACCAGTTTCATCCCCAAATCCCCCAGTTTGACCCCAAAACATGCCTGTATGCAAAATCCCTTTTTCACCCCCTGTACCTCCAATTCCCTCATTTCACCACAATTCCCCCCATACCTGCAATTGCCCCTTTTCACCACAAATTTCACAATGGCCCAAATCCATCAATTTATCCCAAAAGGCATGTTCCCAAAATCTTGCAATTTCACCCTAAATCTTCTAGTTTCATCCTGAAACATCTTTGTCCAAATCCACCAATTTCTCCCAAAACTCCCTTGTCTGTAGGCAATCAGGGAGCTCTGGAGGGGTCTGCAGCACAGCTGGGGTGTCTGTTGAGATTTTGTGGGGTTTCCCGCACCCCTGGTGACCGTGTCCCCCCTTTCAGTGCCCCCAGGGCAGGAGAAGGAGGGGCCCTGCTGGAGGGGACCCCGCTGCGCCTCAAACTGCACTGCACCCACGAGCTCTGGGTGGAGCAGCAGCTCTGCTACAAGGAGATCCCCGAGGCCTGCGTGGGCTCCTGCCAGGCCAAACGTGCCGTGAGTGTCCCCCCCATGTCCCCAATATCTCGGGGGGTCCACACCCCTTTTTTGGGGACATCCTGGTGTCCCCAACTCAACACTGTCCTCTTGGGTTGGTGGCCTCCCTCTCTCCTCCCACCTTCAGTATCATATTTATGGGTCCCTGTTGCTACGCCACAGTGTCCCCACCTCCCGGCCACATCACTCGGGGTGTCCCCTTGTCCCGTGGGGTGACATCCCCATGTGTCCCCCCATCAAGCTCTCCAGAGCATTGCCGCCGATCCTGGTCTCTACCAGATGCTTCCACGTTTCAGCACCTTCATCTGGGAGGGGGTGAGTCCCATGGGTGTCCCCAACATGTAGGGTGACACAGGGGTGTCCCCAAAGGTGGGGTGGCCCTTGTGACACCCACAGACACTTTTTGGGGTCTCCCTTTTCCCCAGGTCCATGTCGACATGGTACAGAACAATCTGGTGCTGCTCATCTACCTCCTGGGGATGGTGAAGGCTCTGATGGACAACCCCACCCTCTTCCTGGAGAAATACGAGTCTGGGGAACACCACCCCCAAGACTGTCCCCTCCCCTGGGACTCCCCGAGGGGTGTCACCAGCCTGTGCTGGTCATCCAGGGCTTCTGTAACCCCCTCCGTTTCCCCCTCTGTGTCCCGCCATGTCCCCCGTCTCCACCAGCTCTTCCCCATCATCACGACACGTGTCGGGAGCCACCAGCTCTCCCAGTCCCGATGTGGGACCGTCCCCATGTCCCCCCCATGTCCCCTGGTGCCCCCATGTGTCGTGACACCATCATGTTTCTCTTTGGGCTTCCTGGGGAGGGACTGCAGCCGGGCAAGACCTGTTGGGGAGCTCAGTCTTATTTGGGGATGCTCTGTGGGACAGGAGGACAATTGCTTTGAGCTGCAAAGATTTTGGCAAGGATTACCCACACTGCCTTCCATCTGGAATACTGTTCAGTGGAACCTGGGGGTTTTATAATTCAAAAGAAAAATTAAAAAATAGGGGGTGTGTGAATAGCTGTGTGCTAGTATACAGTGAATAATCTCCTCCTGCACAGAATGAATGGCTTTATAGTTAAAAATCTCCATCCATGTTACTAAAAGGGGTTCCCTTACTGATCCGAGTGCTTGCTGATGGATTCCTGGCTGACAAAATCCCCTCCCAGCTTGCTTAAACATTTAAACCCTCTTTCAAGTGCCATTCAGATTATCTAGTGTGATTTCTTCCAATTTAACGTAGTAGCCTAAAGTGAGGATTGTTCTTAAAACCTAGGGTCAGAAGTTCATAGAAACATCTTCTGTGTCTGGGTTAAATGAGTTAAAGCTGTTGCTGTGTCAGGTGGGGGGTTCCTAACGCCGTTTTTCCCCGCTCAGCAGAGATGACCGTGCACATCTCACCTCCAGGAGCCAGGACGCCGTGTCCAGGTTCCAGCCCGTGCTGTCCCCAGAGCTCGTGTCCTCGAGGGGAGCAGGGCGGGCGTCACCCCGCGAGGGGTTGGTGTGTTGCAGCAGTCGGTGCTGTGAGGGCTGGGGGGTGGCAGCGGGGTGGCAGCGGCTGTTGGGGTCCCTCATTGGCACAGCCCCCCCCCGCCCGCTGGGGAATCTCTGGGTCCCTGGGGCAGTTTTTGAAGGGTCCCTCCCAGTTGGGTCGATGGACCCAGCGCAGCCAGGAGATGCGGTTGGAGCTGCTGGGCCTGGCAGAAATCCCTCGGCACTTGTGATTCGGAAGAGGCAAATCTGAGCCCACAGTTCTCCTTAGACGACCTTCAGGAGCTGGGGGCTGCGGGGGGGACGGGCTCTCTTTCTCTGCTCCAGGGACTGGTCCCGTTGCTCACAGGAAGGGGAAGAGCTTGAACAGGTGACTCTGCCATTTCCCTTCTTCTGGGGGTTACAGGAGCTGTCCGGGGGTGCGGGAGATGTGAGTTCACCAGCTGAGCCAGACTGGGTAGGGCAGAGATGGGCTGTAAAGCCTCTGACCTCAGCGCTGGGTCTGTGGTGCAGCTGGAATCGTCTCTGCCTGCACGCGTGGCCTGGGGACTCTTGTTTTAAAGGAGATATAATGAATAAACTCAGTGAATCCAGTGCGCGCTCTCTCCGGCCAAATGCGTAAGCAGTTTCTTTAGGGTAAGATAAACAGTTCCTTGAACTCGCTGGTTATACTGACTAACTCCCCGTTGCCTAAAATGGGACCAGGGTTGGCTGGGACGTGGGTGCCCCCATCAGAGACACCCACGTTGAGGCAGATGAATCCCACCACAGGCTCCTGTGTTCCTCACCAGGTCTCTGACCACTCTGCTCTTGGCCCTCACTGAAGCTGGGTACAGTCTCTCATTTATTTGTATCTTTTTTTCTCTGTATGTTTTTTTTGTTTTGTTTTGTTTTTTATTTTTAACAGTAGGGCGATTCTTAGACATTCAGTTGCAGAAGCTTCTGTTTGCAGATCATGCTTGGCTCTCCAGGTAGGTGTAATTAGCAGCCTTTTCCTCTTCTGTTCATCCCTGATAAGCTCAGGCCCTCTCTCTCCTGTTTCTGAAGCCCGCTGCCTGAGGTGCCTGGCACTGCCCAGGGACATTCTGCATCTCATAACTTCCACGTAACTTCTGAGAGATAACATTGGGATACAAACATTTTGAGCAGAAGATGCTGAAAAAGTGAGGTAAACATTATGAGCATAGCACTATATTTTTTAGTTTGTATTTTTATCTGCTACAGATTTAAAGTTTGAACTTAAGCAAACTTAGTTGAATTGATGTGGAAGGCATGTTCAAATCAGCAAATATTTCTTTCAAACACGTATAAGCAAAGTAGCAGTTACAAAGAGTGGTTTGGCTGTAAAGAGTTTTGTATTTTAGAAGCCAAATCTACAAGTTCTTGTTAAATCAAAGTGGCCTAGAAAAACGATCTTTTAATTCTGTGCCACAAATGTTATGACCCGCCGCCTTCTGAAACGTTATTGTCGAAGTTGTGTGGTAGAGACGTAGGCGATCAGTGGCTGGGCTGTGGCCTCTCAGGACACGCATCTCCTTTTGTTCAGAAGACTCTCAGGCTGCAGCAAGCGCCCAGACGTCACAGCGAACACGGAGGGTCCAAAAGAGAAATCAGCAAGATACAAAGGAGGAAAGGGCAAGGAAAAGGCGACAGCCTGAATCCCGTCTGTCCTCAACAATGAACCGCTCAGCTCCGGGCTGGCCGCACAGGCCGCCTGCACTTCAGGGTCTCAGGCACAAACCTTCTGCAGGTCGGTACTTACCTCCTTCCTCACAAACGAAACCCATAACAGGAGACGCCTGACCCTTAGTTCAGTGAAGGGAAAAGCAACTTCTCTTGAGGTCTGTTTGCCTCTTTTGGAGGACGGGCCGAGCCCGAAGGGGCAGAGTGCCCTGACAGCAGCTGCCGGGCAGGCTGAGGGGTGCGGGGAGCCTGCTCCCGGGGAAGCTGCTCCACTCTGCGTGGCTCAGTCGCTGTGGGCTGGGCTCTGAAGCCAGGTCCCAGCAGGCACACCGTAACTCCCTGCTCGCTCTGCCCGCTGACTGTCCCGGTACCGCTCCAGATGCGCAGGCAGGGGGACGCCCACCGCTAAGGGGAGAGTCTCGCCTCAGGACGCCGCAGCCCCGAGCTGCGCCCTGCGCTTGGCCCGTGAGGAGCCGCGGCTCCGGCTGCAAACCCCAGCGGGGGGGATGCGGGTGTGGGGCTTGTGCGGGGAGCGCCTGAGCCACCGGGTGCTGGGCAGGGGGAGCCCCGTGCCGGCCAACTCGCCCTTTAGCCCCAAACGCCTGTTGGCAGAGATGCCGGTCTCCTGGGGGGTGGGGACGTGCTCCTGCCCCTGGAGAAGGTGCCTGAGTTCTGGGCGTGAGAAGGGCACTGGGGTTTAGAGGTCAGGGTTGAGGCAGGGGTAGAGGTTGGCAATAGCTGGGATCTTTAGTCAAAAAAAGAGATTGTATATTCAAGGAGTTTGTTTCCTCTCCTCTGCTAATCCAGTATGGAATATGAGCCAGAAGAAGAAGCCAGTGCTGTACACACTGCACACTCTTAAGTCTTTGTTTTAAAATATGTGTGAGGTCAAGCCAGGACATGCTTTGCAATTTGTGTATTTACTGCAGCGAATGTTCTGCTCTTCCTGGCTATTTCCTGTGGTTTTCAGCTTGCTTGACCTCCACAGAAATAAGCACTGTGTATGTGAAAGAGGCCATTAAGAATCTTCCCTTTATTTTGGGTTATTTTGTGCTCTGTTTTAAATGACGATCAGTATTATTGATGCCAATGTTTACAACAGCCTTCTGGTTCCCTGGTTCAAGTATTCTGAGCCTAATCCAGCTACATGCATTGGTGACTGGGAGAAAGCAAACAGGTCGTCACAGCAAATGTTCCCAGCTGAGTCCTAATGTGGCTTCTGTAGCAGGGGACGGACAAAGGAAGGATGCTCGTGATCCACTGCGATTTGCAAACAGTCTTTGAGTTCTCATTTCCATCATGTTTTTACTCTTCCCTTCTTTGCAGGGAGTAAAACTGATTTTAGCTCTTGAAGAGGCACGTGCAGTATTTCAGCCCCTGAAATCCACGTGTCTGCTGCTGGAAGAAAAAGATCTTTTTCTCGCAAGTAAGCAAAGCAATTTTTCCTGGGTAGTGCAGGTGTTGCTCGTGCAGAGATAGACTGCTGTGTGAGGTCTTGCAGCTAAGACATAAATATCAGTACTGTGAGTTTTAAAACTGTTTGGGTAACACTGTGCTCTCGGTCAGCACTTACACTGATGAGAACTGTGATAGGAGAAAGGGAAAAAATCTGGCACACGGCATATGTTTCCAGCCATCTGGTGGCTGCTTCCACAACTGAACACACAGCGTTTGCCTTGCCGAGTTTGTGGGAGCATGATATAATCAACCTGCCAGGCCTCCCCGTATTTATAGTTTATCCATCGTCCCCTGTACCAAAGGGGCTTTAACCGTTTGGTTGCTTGATGGCAGCGCATGTCTCACATTCATGGATCACCTGTGCAATGGTGTCCATGGTTCAGTCACCCCTCGGTCACAAGCCCATCTATATATTCCATCTCCTCCCTGATGGCCTGAGGCATCATGGGCCCAGCGAGCCATAAATTGTTCACCCTTATGCTGCCAGTCCAGATCCACTCGAGCCACCTTAATCTGCCTGTTGGTTGTTCTGATGTTCCTCAGTGGCCCGGCTCTTGGGTACGTGAGCACCTACACGCCGTACTTTCACAGCCAGGTTCTCTACCCCAGCAGCAATATCTCGCCCTCACTCAGCAGCCCGGATGGGTTTGCCTCTGCGCTGCCCGTGGCCCCGTTCCCACTGCTGTAACCACCCCCACAGCACATTTGCCACCCCCACGAGTCAGTGCAGACAGAGCACTGGCCACCTTTCTCGCTCGGCGGCAGCCAAGGCCACCTGGATGGCTTTCACCTCTGCACACTGACTCGGTAGGCACGGGCCAGGCCCCAGCACGTTGCAGTGAGTTATGTCTCTCTGGAATTACCTGGGTGACACAATACCTTTTCTAAATATTTTACTAGTTTTTCAGGATTCTGCACCCGTTCGGGAGTGAAGTTCCAATACAACGGAGGTTCCCACTGTCCTGGGCACTTGCCCGTGCTGTCCCACACCCCCAGCCACTCAGAATTCTCCAATCTTGGGGTAGATCTCCTGGTGATACTCTTAAATAGTTGCTTAATCCTGAACAAAGCCTGAACCACATGCAGGAACACCCTGGCTCCCAGTTGTAAGTAGCCTCAGGACCGATGACTTCATCGTGCCATAAATCAGTGTTAACACGGTTCAGCAAAACAAAAATCTTAATCCAACTCCCACGGGTGATGAGCAGCAGCTATACATGAGACTATATATGGCAAACGAGGCAATTTTGAGGAGACGAGCGATTGACGTTATGGCCAGCAATTGGCCAGCCACTATCATGAACGCTTCTAAGAAATGGTTATAACACACTGACCAGATCTGTCATCATCTCAACCCTTTGAGCCCCACGCTGGGCACCAGAAAGGACTGTTGTGGTTTGAACTTGGTCAGAGCCAAAGTCCATGCAGCTGCTCGCTCACCCTCCCCCATCTAGGGAATGGGGGAAGAGAGTGGAGGGACAAAAGGAAAACTCGTAGGTTGAGATAAAAACCCACCAGTTTAGTGGTTGTAATAAAGAGCCCCAATAACAATAATAGAAAGTACAAATGGGTGATGCCCAAGGCGATTGCTCAGCACCCACCGACCAATACCCAGCCCACTCCCGCCCAGCAATCCCAACAGAACGGAGACCCTGTGGTCACAAAACTGGAAGCAAGAGAGAACACACTTGCTTTATATCCTGAGCATAACGTCACGGGATGTGGAACACTCCAGTGGCCACTCTGGGCCTGGCACTCCGGCTGTGCCCCTCGCAGCTCAAGAAAATTAACTCTATCCCAGCTGAAACCAGGACACTGTTGCAGCAGATTAAACATACTCTGTGAGTGCGGGAGAGAACTGGACACGGGCGGGCAAACGCCTCAGGTGACCACCAGGGCGAGACGGGGCCGGCTGGAGTGTTTCTGTCGGGACCAAAGCAGAAGGCCCGGGGGAGTGCCGGGGTGTGTGAACTCTCTGGGACAAGCCTGAGGGTACAGGAAGGTCCTGAGGGGACATGATGGGGGCCTGGGGACACCCCGAGAGGAGCCATTGGCTGATGGCGATCTGGGTCCCTCCCCCCCGCAGCGGAACCCCTGCCCCACCCAGCCTGGGTAACGGGTCACAATATGACCCCCCTTTGTGACATCACTTTGTGACAGCCCTTTGTGACACCCCACTGTGACCGTTTCCGTGTCACCCCCGGCACCGTATCTAGGCAGCGCAGCTCCGCAGTGTCTGACAAGACGGGGAAGGGACAGGGCAGGAGCACAGCGGGGAGACTCCTGAGCACAGCCCACGTCTTTCCCCGCTGCCCCTGGCGTTTCCCTTAACCTGACCCCCCCACTGTCCCTCAACCACTTCATTTTTGAGGATGGCAGAGAGACCCCCCAGCAGCCCCAGGGTGGTTTGGGAGGAGGTGGGTGTTCCCCAGGAGAGCAGCTCTCCTCCAGAGCCCTGTGAGGTGTCCGTGGTCCAGCCGCTGCAGATGGGTGAGTAGAGGGCTCCCCGGGGCTGGCTCGATGCTGGGACCCCGTTTCCTCGGCGTGGGGCCATGTAAAGCTCTTCGCCGTCTGGGAGGCTTGTTGGCGAAGGTGGCGTGTCCTACTGACTCTTCCTTGTTTCTGTGTAGACGAGACACTGCCAGAGGAGGATCCAGAGCTCTCAGAGCTCCAGACAGAATGGGATTCTGAGAGCGCCTTGTTGCTTTCTTCAGATGACAGCAGCAACATAATGGTAACGGGCTCCCCTCTCGCAGGGACCCTTGTCCGTGCATCGGCTGGTGCAGGTGAAGGGACCCAGAGATGGTTGAGCTGCTCAGCCAAGCTCAGCGTGACAATCTTCCCCCCGTCCCTCCTCCCGTAGGTGTTTGGCGAATACCTCCAGCCTTCTCAGAGGATGGACGTTCTCCTCGTGGCCATCGAGGCCTTGACGGCAGACGATGCCCACGACAGGCAGATGGGCAGAGACGTCGTGGACATGGCTGTGACAGCCCCTGTTTCCTGGCTGACAGATGTAAGTGCCCCCTGGCTGGACTGTCCTTCCGTGTCAAGACGTGTCAGGCCTTGACTTCCCTCCTGCCCTAACCCGGCTCTCTCAGGCATGTGAAACCATTTCAAGGCAGCAGGGAGGGATGGGAATGGCAGCACCATCCTTACCCATGTCCCCTCCAGGTGCCAAAAGTCATGAGATATATCCACAAAAATGTGGAGCACATCTGCACAGAGTCATCCCGGAACAGCCTGGACTCACTGCTGCTGGTGCTGACCAAGTGGAGCCCCAGGGAGGTGGTCAGGAGCCTGTTGAGCATCTCTCCAACATGTGACAGGTACTGGCCCTGACAGCCTTGAGGGCTCGTTCCCCGCAGGGAGAGTGGCCCAGAGACCCAGAGACTCTATCGCTGCCAGACCCACGGGAAACTGCAGGATATCTATCCCTGAGGAGCAGGGCTCTCCATGCCACTAAGCTTCCCCCTTCAGGCAGAGCCGGCCAAAGCGGAGTCCCTGCCCCATGGGAACAGAGCCTCACCCCCTCTGCCTCCCCGGGCACCCCGAAATGAGGGGGGTGGGCAGTGCCGGGGTCTGGAGGAGCCGAGGCAGCCCGACTGACCGAGTTTTCTCTGGCTCCACAGCGCTGCCATGGCCATGTGGGAGGTGGCGATCTCCACGCCCTGGGCTTTGGGGAACGTCCTGACGGAGCTGTTCAGCGTGCTGCAGGACTGGCAGCATCGCCGGGTGTTCAGCTCCGCCACGGATGACGCCTGCATCTACCCCTTGTCTGTGAGTGACCCACGCTCAGCCCCAGCTCTTTGTCCTCCTCCTCCTCCCCCCCTGCTCAGCACCAGCCAGACCCCTGTGCCACACGCTTGGGCCCACCCCATGCTGGTTTGGCCCCACCAAGCCTGTCCCGGCACAGGCAGCGCTCTGCCCTCCCCCCTGCCTGCGTCCCCCTGCCCAGCTCTGCAGCCTGGAGACCCCGGGAAGGGGCAGAAACCAGAGTCAAGGCTGTTGCTGGTCCTGGGTCAGAGACGTGGGGACTCGGGGGTGGCTTCAGGGGGAGAGGAGACCCTTGCCATGGACCGTGCTGGTGGCGGGGAGGGAGCCCTGCAGCTCTGCTGGTCTCTCACCGCTGTCTCCATTTTAGCTCCTGGTCTATGCTGACATTGATGCAGAGGAGTTTGCTGCCCTCTACAAAGCCCAGCGGTACCTGAGGCGTCCCAGCCCAGTGATGCTCTCGCTGGTGCTCGCAGGCCTTGTCACGCTCTCAAAAATACCTGAAACGGTGAGAGGGGGTCGGCAAGGGGAGCCACATCGGCAGCCGGGGGCTGGGGCGGTGGTGGTGTCTTTCACTACTTCACGAAAAGGCAACGTTGTGTTTCGTACAGGCCAGAAAACTGCCAGTGCTGCTGCCTGACGTACTGGAGATCCTGACACATGCCAACACCCATGTCAAGACCAAGGCTCTGGTGTTGTTCAGCAACGTGATGGGTCACATGAAGAGGGAAGAGGCCGACCTCATCTCCCTGAGGCTGGCGGAGATGCTCCTTCCCCTCTTCGATGATGTAAGGCTGCCACGGGAGCCTGAGCTGAGGCAATGGATGCAAGATGGCTGCCCTTGAGTGTGGCCATGCGGGAAGCATTTGGGCAGGGGTCCCCCCCTTGTTCCTCTTGCGTAGCCTTTTGGGGCTCTTCCCCTCCCCGCTCCTCTTCTGTGGCCTTCCGGGGCTCTGGGGCCGCTGAGCCGCAGCTGCAGGTCTGGCCGACGGCTCCTGCCTTCAGGATCCGACCCCAGAGCAGCTCCTCTCCCCCAGCCACGCTCACGGCCCTGCTCCCCGGGGGCAGGGTGCTGAGCTCCCTCTGTCCTCTTCCCTGCCAGGAGTCCAGAGAGCTGCGGGAGGTCTCCATCCGCTTCTTCAAAGATGTGATGAAGGCTGCGATGGGGAGAAACAAGAAAAAAATGGTGAAGAAAGTGCAGAGTGTGCTGCTCCCACTGTTCTTCCATATGAGCGACGAGGTCAAGCACGTGGCCAAGGTGCAGTGACCAGCGATTGGTGTCGCGGGGGAGGGCGTGCTGACACCTCGGGGGTGGCCTGGGCGTGAGGGACAGTGGGATTGTGTGTCACCGCAGGGTCCGGCTGCACTGGTCCCACCGCTGCAGAGGTGGAGGGGGAGGTAGGGCCCCCCCACCCCACAGGAAGGGTCCCTGCAGCCCCAGCACAAGCAGAGCCAGAGAACCTGGCACGGCCATTTCCCTGCTCGGCAGGGGCCCGTGGCCACACGAGTCCCCACAGGCTTTGTGTGCTTTGAGCCCCAATCCCTGTTGGCCAGGGCTGTGCCCAAAGACCCCCAGGGGATGAAGGGGACTGGCCCTGCATCCCGGGATCAAAGCTCTGCTCGCCTGGAGCCTGGATAGGAAGGAGCTGGGGCAGCCCCTGCTGGAGAGCCAAGGGTCCTGCTGCCAGGGGTGCCCATGGGATGGGCTGTCGGCTCTGTCCTGCCTCCCTCGCTGCCCCGCACCCCCGTGCCTGTCCCCATCACTGGCAGCAGCTCGGGGGATCTCTGTTCTGCCTCAGGGAGTGCTGCCCCATGTCCCTGCCCGTCCCCTGCCCCCCCCCCCCACCCCCCCCAGCTCAAAGCCAGGCCCAGAGCAGGAGGATGCCAGGTCTCCTTCCCTGGGCTCTGGTGCCGACTCCCAGCCTCTGCTTCTCCGCAGGCTTCCTGGGAAACCCTCAGCGCCTGTGGAGAGTTCCTGGGCTGGAGGAATCTCAGCTTCCTGGCTGAGACATGGCAGACACAGCGGATCAGAGAGTGCTTGGTGAGGACAACCCCCAAAGCCCAGGGCTGGCTGGACGGGGGCTGCATGCCCGGGGCAGGGGCACCCCTGGGGAGGGCTGTGCCGCTCCGCATCGCTGCCCTGCTCCGGCCCCGCTGCTCCAGCTGCACCCTCCTTCCCTGCCCTCCAGCACGCAGTCCCCAAGGGCTCTTCTCCAGGAGAGCCCGGCCCAGCTGGGCCCTGGCAGCGGGACGGAGGGGTCTCAACACCCCCAGCCCCCTCTGCCTGCGGCTCGCTCTGGCCCTCAGACCCACGGGACTCCTGGCTGGGAGACGGGAGTCACAGGGAGGGAGCGGGGGTGCTGGCAGGAGGGACTGGTCCGGACGGCTGCGGAGGGTCCGTACCAGCCCCGTGCCCTTGTGCTCCCTCAGATAACACACAACAGGAGCAGGATGGAGGAATATCTGTTCCAGAGCCTGTCATACCTGAAGGACCCGCAGGCCACCATGCGAGAGGAGGCCGTCAAGTTCATCAGTGAGTCCCCAGGGACCCATTTCTGGCCCCCCAGCCCCAGTCCCCACTGGTGGGCTCGCTGGGGGTCTTGCTGAGTCCCAGTGCCCTCGGGAGCTGTCCTTGCTGGGGGACAGCCCTGCCGAGGGGGAGCAGAGCTCTGACATTAGCTCTGTGCCCTAGGGGTTGTTGCGGAGCGCCGGAGGATCCTCAGCCAGGAGAAGCTGTGGGAGATCTGCGACGGTGAGTAGTGGACAGAGCCCGGGCAGGTGCTGCCGTGCCCAACCCCGCTCCAGGAAAACACTCTGGGGCAGACGAGCACTTTCAGGAGGTTTTTTTCAAGAGCACTTTCAGAAACTTGTTTGTGTCTTAACACATAGGTTAGCATATCTCTTCTAGCAAGGTCTTGAAATTGGGGGAATTTTGTTTTCTCACCAAAAAGGAAGGGAATCTGTGGGGAAAGAACATCCGTCTCTGCCCTGCCCCTTGCCAGGAGGCCGATGATGTCCAGACTCCACATTGTGATGCTCAGATCAATACACGGGCTTGTTGAGGCCACACGCAACTCTAGACTAGCTCATATGTCAAATGAAAGAAAGACTCTGTGGCCTGGCCCAGTCCTGAGCTCCTTTGTGTGTCGGGAGCTCACGGGTCATTCCTGAGCAGCAGCGTCAGCCGCTCTGGGTGTCTCACCGGCTCCTCCTGGCCAGGGAAGGAGATGGATGGGGCTGGCATGGGCTGGGGGGGGGTCCTGGGGGTCTCTGCGGGCAGTGGGGGCTCACGTCTGCTCTGCTCCCTTCTCTCGCAGCGCTCCTGCCCTTGAGGAAAGACTCTCGACTTTCCGTCAGGGCCCTGGCAGCCGAGACTGTCTCAGTCCTGACAACAGAGCAGAGTCTGATATCAAGATGGAGCCCGCGGTCGCTGTGCTGCTGGCTCTGATGGGCCTCCGGGAGACAAAAAAGCCTGCACTGGAATAATTCCTGCTTGGGAAAAAGGCTGTACTGGGATAATTTTTTAAATAAAGCTGGAGCCACAAGCTGCTGGGACTCCGTCGTGTCCTTCCCACGGGGACCCCCCTGAGTGTGCTGAGCAGGGTCCCCCCCGGCCTCTGCCGCTGCCCCCAGCACCGCACACCCGGACCCGGGGTGTCCCGCGAGAGCACAAAGCCCCGAGAGGAGGAGGAGGAGGAGGGAGCCTTTAGCCCATCCCACCCCGCCCGAGACACTCGGGACACGGAAACGCACCCGTGCGCCAAGCTGGCACGTTGCCACTTGTCCAGCACCAAAATCCTCTCTTGTAGTGGGGAGCTGGGCTGGTTTTGACTGGGCACTGGTTGGTTGCTAGAACATTTTGGGGTAAAACTGGGGAATTCTGGGGACCAAGGAGAATTTTGAGGTGAAACTGGGAGGCTTTTGGGGGTGCTGGTGCAGATTTGGGGGTCAAACTGTGGGATTTTGAGATTCAAGATAGAATTGAGATGAAAAATAGGATTTTTGGAGGTGCTGAGGCTGATTTGGTGTCAAACTGGGGAATTCTGGGATCAAAGTGGGAGATTTTGGAGTCAAAAAAGGGAGATTTGGGAGTCAAACGTGGGAATTTAGTGGCAAAATTGGGGGATTTGGTGGTGAAACATGGATTCTGGGGTCGTGGATGATTTGGGGAGGAAAAGGGGGTTTGGGGGTCTCACCCCGCAGCATTCGGGTAAGGGTGGCCCCAGTGATGGTGGCAGCACCATCCCCCAACCTCACGGGCCTGGAGCACCCCCGGGGTGGCCAGGGCGCCCATCAGGCTCTGCACAGCACCTGCCCAGTGCTCCCAGTCACCCCCAGTTACAACCTCCCAGTAACCCCCACCTGCCCCACCTCCTTCCCAGCTATTTCCCAGTCCTTCTCCTTAACCCCCAGACACCTCCCAGTAGTCCCCCACCATATTCAATTACCAGTGACCCTCAGCCCATCCCAGCGCTCCCAGTTCCTGCCCAGTTCCCCCCATCTACACCACCTCCCTCCCAGTCTCTCCTAGTGCCCCCCCAGCTCTTCCCAGTAGCCCCCAACCACCTTTCAGTGTCTCCAGTCCTCTCTCAGTGCCCCCAGCTCATCCCAGTGCCTCCGAGTCCCCTCGCAGTACCCCTCAGCTGCCTCCCAATTGCCTCCCAGTATCCTCCAATCCATCCCAGTACTCCCAGCTACCATCCAGTTACCTCCAAGTCCCCCCAGATCTTCCTAGTAGTCCTCATCTGCCTCCCAGTGCCCTCCAGTCCCCTCCCAGCACCTCCTCTGGTGATCCCCAGTCCCCTCCCAGTCTGCCCAGTAGCACCTGGAGTGCCTCCCAGCTCTGGTACTGGAGGTAGTTGGGGCTGATGCTCTCAGGGTCCCCCTGGGGGAGCAGCACCCTCTGAGGGGGGACACATGGAGAGGGGGTCAGGTACCCCTGGGACCTGTAACCCCTCCAAACACCATTTCTGCCCCCCCCTACCCCAGTCCCTCCAAAACCCCTTTAGCCCCCGCCCACATCCTACTGGCCCCCCAGTTCTCCATTATTCCCAGGATTCCAACAGTCCCAGGAACACATGGGAACCTCTAAGTCACATGGGGACACTGCAGGGGGGCACATGAGGACACTGTGAGCCGCCAGACCGACCCCTGAACCCACAGAGGTGGTCCCAGGACACTGGGAGACACTGGGGGTGACACTGGGGGACCCCCAAGCAACCCCACATCCCCAGAGAGACGTCCTGGGACACTTGGGAACACTGCAGGGGGGACACGGGGACAGTGGTGGGTCACCTCGGTCCCGGGACACTGGGGAGTGACACAGGGAAAGTGGGGGACCACCAGGTCACCCCCTGTCCCCAGCATCAGGGTCCCAGTGGGGTCACTGGGCAGACTGGGGGCACTGTGCCACCGCCTGGCAGTCCTGTTGGCTTTCCCGACGGAGGAGGGGGGTGGCTGTGGACTGTCCCAGGCTCTGATCTGGGGGGGACAGTGGGGGAGGTGATGGCAGAGGGGAACAGCTTGGGTCCTGGGGTGGGGACACCCATGGGGGTCCCAGTGTCCCCCTTGGTGTCACTGGTGGGGGCAGGGACACCACGATGTACTTCTGGACACTGCCCGTGACAGTGGCACTGGGGCCCGTGGGTGCCGCTGGCACCAGTTTGACCACAGGCTGGGCACTGGGCACAGTGGTGCTGCCAGGGGAGGTGGCCGTGGGCACCGGGCTGGGGCTGAAGGTGAGCACCTGGGGGGCAGGGGGACAGCGTGGGGCGTAATCCTCTGTCCTCAGGGGGAGTCCCGTGAAATAAAGAAGTGGCACTTGCAAAGGTAACAGGGAGCTGAAAACATTTTTTTCTAAGTTTGTTTAACTTCATCCATAACAAACACCTTCCAGTGCTGTCATTCCCTTGCACACAAAGCCTACCATAACTTACCTTTTGAAGTCATGAAAAATAAATTAATTCCAGGCTTTGAGCAGAAAACTCATCGGGCACCTGGACAGCTGAGCTGTTGTTTGACCTCATTGTTATGGATTAGTCACAATTTAAAGTGAAATAACCACTTTCACATCTGTTTTAGCGGTCAATAAAATTTATTAGCAAGCGAAAGTGAGCAAAACAGCGCCGGGTGTGCCGGGGAGTCTCTGCTCCACCAAGACACACACCTTACATCCCGGAACGGAGTCCTTTTAAAGCGCAGCCTTCATGAATATTCATGAGGGTGGGGGTGCTCCCTGAGGGGTTTGATAAGTCGTCAACAACTTTTCGGGGGTTTTCTTCCGCGGGCTTTTTGTTGCCAGGGAACGTTCCCCGGCTTTCCACCGCGGGGAGGAGGGGATGGCTCAGCACAGGGGTGCTGGTATCCACGGGCCAGACAGGTCTGGCCATAACACCATTTGGCCTGAAGACAGCGGCCATTTTAGCTCCCTTTAACAACTGATTTTAACCATAACAACTATATACATAATGCATTCTTTCTTATTTCCTTTTAAACCTTAGGTTACATGTAAAGTGCAAAAACATTTAGAACCATAGCACTGTCTGACCAACAGAGTTCAGTTACAATACAATCCGACATTAACACCATCTCTTTTCATATTTAATTTACTGAATAATGTATTTAACCATAATTTGAGATTTGAATAACGAATACCATATATGTTTTATTACACTCATCTAAAAGCCTTTAGAGAAAGAAAGGCTTAAAAGATTTGCAAGGGAGGCCCCGGAGCATTTAAACACAGATTCTCTCCTTCAAGTTCCCTGCAAGGGAAGGTCACAGGGTGTCTCGTGTCCAGGTCTCTCTTACTCACCACTAACATGAACAGCCTGGACAAAGCCAACCCGCAGTGGTCTCCAGAAGCCTGCAAACTGTGGTGGTTTGGCTTTTGTTTGTTTGTTTGTTTGTTTGTTTGTTTTTAAATAGAATTTTTACAGAGGACTTTGAAGTGGTCTTGTGAGAAACAACCTGTGGTAGGTGTTTTGGGAACCACAGCTGTGTCGGGAACAGCAGCCCCGCCCGGTTCTTCCCCTCTAATTAAACTGCAGCCCAGTGCTGAGTTACACTCAGAGGAGAAAAAAAACTTTTTCAGTTGAAAGATTCCATTGAGTAAACGTTACTTAGCTAAGGATCTCGAGGGGCTGGAGTGAGGGCAGAGGAGGGCAACGAGGCTGGGGAAGGGCCGGGAGAATCAATCCTGTGAGGAGGCAGGGAAGGAGCTGGGAGTGTTCAGTGTGAGGAGGAGGAGGCTGAGGGGAGCCCTCATCCCTCTCTGCAGCTCCTGACGGGACATTGCAGAGAGGCTGGGGCTGGGCTCTGCTCCCAGGGGATCAGGGACAGGACAAGAGGGAACGGCTGGAAACTGCCACAGGGGAGGGTCAGGCTGGGCAGGAGGAGAAAATGTTTCCCAGCAAGAGTGCTCAGAGAGCGGAACAGGCTGCCCAGGGAGGGGGGAGTCCCCATCCCTGGGGGGGTTTCAGGGCCGTTGGGATGAGCTGTGGGGGATGTGGGGTGGGGGAGAACTTTGTAGAGTCGGGCTGAGGGTTGGACTCGCTGATCCCGAGGGGCTTTTCCAACCCGAATGATTCTGGGATTTAGGATAAGCCTGTTACTGCATCGGTCATCGCTCTGGCTGATGGATGTTACCCCAGTGGCATCCCGTGAATAGAACAGGACCTTTGGCAGGGGCAGCACTGGGGGCAGCACCTGGTGCCCGGCAGCGCCCTGCAGATGGACACCTTCGCCCTGCAGACTGTGAGCGGGGACCGCGACAGAGGCACCGGCTCCACTTGTGGCAGAGACTTCACGCCATCGTCCCGCTGAGCCCGAGGTCACCCGCTCCACCGACGGAGCCAACTCCGCCTCATCCCTCCTGCCTGCAAAGCCTGTCATGAGAGATGGAAGCCGAAGTTATGGGCTAAATGATCTCACTGCACATTTTGGAGGGGCGGCCTCCATGGCAGAGGGAATGAGATCTGTGGAGACACATTTGGAGTGGGATGGGGATTCCTTAGAACGTATTGGAAACCTGAGCATAAGGTAAAGGGTATATAAATGGTATAACGTAAGGGGTGGAGCCTGTCCTGGTTTCAGCTGGGACAGGGTTAATTTTTGTTCTTAGTAGCCAGACTAGCGCTGTGTTTTGGATTCGGTAGGGGATTTGCTGTGAGGAGAATGCTGATAACACAGGGATTGTTGTAAGAGATCAAGGTCTCTCCAATTCCCGCCGTCCTGTCCATGCGCAGGTGCACAGGAATCTGGGAGGGGGCGCAGCCAGAGCACCCAGTTAGCCGGTGGCATATCCCGTATCCCGTAACGTCACGCTCAGGGTGTCGAGGGGGGGCGGCTGGGAAGCAGGAGGTTCTCTCTTGCATCTGGGATTGCGATTGGGGGTCTCGGGATTTGGGGATGGCTGGCTGGGAAGGGGCTGGGTATCAGCGGGCGGGTGGTGAGCAGTCCCAGGGTGCGTCACCCGTTTGTATTTTCTATGATTGTTTTATTACCATTACTAAACCGTTTTTATCTCAAGCCATGAGTCTCCCTTTCTCCCTCCAATTCGGTCCCCCATTTCCCGGCAGGGGGAGGGTGAGCGATTGCCTGCGTGGGGTTTGGCTGCCGGGCGAGTTCAAGCACGACAAGGGGCTGAGCAAGCGCAGAGCCCAGGTTTGCTCTTGGGCCCAACAGGCTGCCCAGGGCTGGTGAAGGCCGGGGACAACCTTCCTTCCTAGGAGCTTCGGTGTGGCCTGAGCTGATGGTGTGTTGGATGGGTCTGGGACAGCAGCAGTCAGGGTGCTCCAACTGTAGGGATGGCGGTTTCAGTCACAGCAATAAATGCAGGACATGGTTCCGTGGGTGCGTATGCCGGGTCGCAAACCGTCTGCGTCACTGACAATGTAAAAGTGTCATCAGCATTCAAGTTAGAAGATTAACGATGTCTAAATTAATGACCCCCTTGTCTTAGAAGAGTAACGGCGTCTAGATTAACGACGGCGAAAAGCGAAAGAATTTGTGCTCGTTAGGGAAGAAACAGAGAAGAAGGGGATCGGTAGAGTAACAAAGCAGAAATTTATCTACCGGTTGTGCACGCTTAGTAGCGCTTGTTGAAAGTGCTGAGAGGAACGAGTTGTTGAAATGAGCATGCGCCAGAGCCACACACGGGTTTGCTGTCACAAGAATATATAAGGACTTGTTTTTCTAATAAACGTTGGAGCTTGACTGTTAACCATATCGCGGTGTGTCTTGTCTCACAGCCTCGTCCTGCAAATAAGGGGGTTCCTGCTACACCCGCTGTTCAGAAGAACAGATGCAACCTTCCGCAACTTTTCTTTTTGCCTGTTGCTGACGTAGAGCACAGGAAGATGGCTTATGGCAGAGGCTGTTATTTTCTCTGACCTGAGTGGAAGGAGTTCCAGTTGTGCAAAAATGAATCTAAAGACATAATTTTCCTTTGCTTTCTGCTTGAAGCCATCAGCTGGTAGCAGAAACTCTCCAGGTTTCTAGTTCCGTGTATCCCATTCTGAGAATTAAATGAAATCCTTTTGGCATTTTTTTTTTAAATTCACTATCTGAAAGCTTCTTTTTAAGTGAAATTTTGAAATCTAGATTTGTATTAAAGGGCAGAAGGCAGTACCATATCATCCTCTTATTTTTAGTTTGAAAGGAGAATGTGTGTGTTTGGTTGAAATCCAAGTATAACAGCGAATGTGGTTGGACCGGCACACAGAGTTAATTAAAAGTATGCCAGAAAGCCATCAGGTCTGCCCTGACAACAGCAGTAATGATGGACTTCTTACATTCTGAGCAGCATTAACATTTAAATTCCTACACCTCTCCATTAGAGTTCAAGTTTCTGACCCAGAGCCCTGAGGCACCAACTGCAGGCAATGAGGCTGCATATCACTGCACCATTTGTCTCTGTCAGGGAGCCAGGAAGGGATCTGTTCGTTGTGGAGCTGAGAAATTAATTTTTGATTACCTGATTTTCTGAACACAAACAGACGGCCCACTGCCATTCAAAGTCATTCTTTTGGGGAATGCATCAAAAAGAGGATCTGCAGGCTTTCTGCGGACTCACGTGTGTTTCACCAAGCATTTAGTTTTCCTTTTGGCGCCGTGGCGCTCTGGAAGTGGCAGCGTGTTGCTTTGGGGCTGGAAGGGTGGGAGGTTGCTCAGCAGTAAAGCGGCCTGATGGATCAATTGCCACGGCAAGTCCAACGCTTCTGTTGAAGCTCTTCAGGGTGAGGGGCCAAGCTTCAGCTTCAGCGTTGTGTGGTGTGGCCGACGGGGAAGAGATGCCCCAGTGCCCTGGGCAGCTGTTAGGCTGAGCAGTTCTCCTGGGGATGCAGAGAAATGCTCTGAGTGCTGCCATGGACAGGCCGGCTCCGCAGAGTTTTACTCTGCCTCTGTAGGCAGCAAGAGGCTGGGAAAGGAATTTGCAGCTTTCTAGAGAGTTAAGTTGGAGTATTCGGTAGTTCAGGGTTGTTGGTCAGCAGCAGGGCAAGTGCTATAGGGGAGGGAAAATAAAATCCTACTGCAGTGCTGCCTAACAGAGGTCAGGCTTGGGTTCCTCGTTACTGTAAGTTGTCTCACACATTTCAGACAAGAATGATTTAACAGCACAGAGACACTGCACAGAGATTTCTCTGAGACGGCACCATGCCAAGGAAAGGCGACGCTATCTTGTGGATTTTCTTTATGTATTCCTGCACGAAGCTGCGGCTATTTCTGTTTTTCAGTCTGTGACTCTGGCAGGAAGACACTGGCTGGGCGGCACACGGTGTTCTGCAGAGGCACAAGGTGCTGCCGACGGCAGGAGCTGCCGTGGCTGGGGCAGGCGCAGCTCTCTGTGTTCCACCGGGCTCCTTCTCTGCCTGGGAAAGGAGAGTGGGATGGCATGCTCCTGGGTCGCAGAGCTTACATCACAGACTGTTACGGCGAAGGACCTTAAAAATGCATTTTCCCACTCGTAGTGGCACCTTGTGGAAGTTCAGTACTGAACACTTGTACCGTGGGTCCTCGTAAGGTTGCGGTGAAGCGGAGGAGGGATGGAGCAGAGAGCTGGGGTTGTGATCAGCTCTGCCTGAAGAATCTCCTGCTGAATGGGAGTGCAAAAAGTCACCTGCGGAGTCAGTTGTTCAGAGACTTACTATTTGAGTAAGCCAGACAGACCTGGAGTAGGAGTGGAGACAGGACCTTCGGGTTGAAGAGATTACCTGAGGTGATGGAGCAGAAAGTGCTGAATTATGTAAAAGCTCCGAGTTTCCTCTGTGACTGACGTCCCTTTAGGTTATGCTGCCTTTCAGGTGCAATGTTGGAGTCCTTCTAGTTGATAGTTTGGTCAAACTCAAAAAATTAAAGCAAAATACAAGCGGGTGACAAGTTTTTATCTTCTTTCATATCCAAACAAGATAAAATACAAGATTAATATTAGCTGTGGTAAGTCAGAAGACTTTCACAAGCTGTGTAACCAAGCAAATCATCTCCTGGCTCCGATTCCACTGAAAATGCCTTTTTGAAAGCAGAGAGTTGCTGAGTAAGAGCAGATGATCACCTGCTCTTTTTCCAAAAGGCATGAAATCTCCTTTTCCTCGGACACTCAGGCCAAGCCGTGCGGTGAGTGGAGCAGATGAAGGCTGCTGCTTTTGTCAACGCAAGCAGATCTTCCCTGGCAACAGTCAAGGGTGTTAGTGCGAGTCCTGGCGTTTTATGGCCTGCAAACCACAGGGCTGTTAATGTAACCTTATAAATAATGAGAATAAATAATTTTGGAGACTTATTTTGTACATGGGAAATACCATGTGCGTTGGTAGTTTTTCTCTGCTTTATCTCTGATAAATGACACAAGAATCTTTAGTGTCATATTTTACTTTTTGAGATAGTCCGTGGAAAATGAACAGTTATCGATCTGTTCAGGGGTGGTACCTGCAAAACACTGTCTGACATGGGGGTTTGCACACCAAGATTTTTTTTAACGTGTGATGTTTACATTCTCGCAGACTGATCTGGAACGTCCCCAGGGATCAGGATGCCCAACTGTCCTTGACCCACTGTGCTGTCAGGTGCTGTCGTGCCTCCCGGGTATCCTGAGCGAAGGGGAAACAACAGCCCCATCACATCCCTGCAGTTCATCCTTCTGCGGACAGCCTGAGTCACCGTCTGGAAGGAGGACGCACACAGCACCCAGTTATTTGCAGGGTAGGAGGGCGCTTGCCTCCAGTGCAGGACTGGAGCTGAGAGCAGCGCCAGCTCAGCACACCTGTGATGAAGTACTGCCCAGGCAGGGACCAGGAGAAGGAAAATGAAGTCTTCATTTTTGTTTCCTTTCTCATCGCCTAAAGGAACCGATGAACGCTGAACTTAGTTCAATGTGCTCGTAGTTGTAAGCACGTGTGATTTGTTGTTTCAGTGTTCGTGGTTTTTTAGTGTTCTAGCCCAGTACTTTCCAATTCTGCCACTTGCACCCCGATGCAACCGATGTGCCAAACCCCCAGGACGTGGCAGCACAGTCTGGAAATCCTCTGTTCCCAGTTGAAACAAGTGGGAATTTTCAGTAGAAAAACTGCAGAGCTGTGCAAGGCCTTTCCTTCCTCTGGCTCCCTCTGCTTGGAGGAGGCAGGAGCTTTGCCTCTGGCTGCTGAAGGATGTGATTTTTCAAAACCGAGTTGGAATCTCTCTCTGTCCTCTTACCTGCACCTCACTGGAGAAGGTGGACGCTGTTCCTCAGTAATGAGGTGGCAGTGCTGGCAGGGGAGTTTGTCAAAGAAATATTACCTGTCTTTACTGGTAAAAGGAACCTGTTGGGTTTGGGGTTTTGTAAGATGCTAAACACGACTCTGGCTAAAGGTCAAGTCCATTTACAGAGTCTGTTTTGGATTACTGCTTTTTGTTCTTGAATCCTGTGCTGACTGAGGGTCTTACTGTATAAAACTTGTCAAATTCTGTCATTACTCTGTGTCTGTTGTTACAGATCACGGCACCAGAACAGAGTCCAGCAGCTTCCGTCACCGTCAGGGCCGTCAAGATGAGGAAGGAGATGGAAGCCCGGAAAGGGCTCTTGGCCTGGGCACTCCTTAATGTGTCTCTCGCAGGCATGATATATCCTGAAATGTGCGTTAATTGTCACACCTGAGTCAAACAAGCAAAGCCTCCTCCTTCCTGTCTCCCGAAATATTTCCTGGGACGGAGTAGTTGCAAAATGCTAACTTCTCTTTTTTCTTTTCAGGACTGGAAATCTCATCAGCTCGTATTACAACATCGCGTGCTGGCCGCTCTGGTGCCTTGGTGAGTTGCTGCAGCATATAGATTGGTTTTCAGGGTTCTTTTCTTGTTTTCACTTGTCAGTTTGATTGCTGAAGAGGTAGACTTTACACTAGCTGTTTTATGAAAAAAAAAAAAAGGTTTTTTTTTATTTATTTAAATTGAAACCAAAGCTTGGGTTTGCTTTCTGCTGTGTCCCTTGAAACTTGGCATTTCATCCAGTGTAGTGACAGGTAAGGAGTGTTAACAGCTCTCTTAGATAGGAAGAACTTAGTTGGTGCCTTAAATCTGTTGACCGTGTAGAGGAAGGCTTTGGGGAACACGGCAGATTTCCCTGCTCTGTTGTACTGCGGGCGTGGATGGCATTTCACAAGAATTCAAGTTTGTTTTGGAGGAGCAGACTCTAAGCCAGCTGTATCAAATATGGTTAGAGGATGAGGCAGGAGGAGGAGAAAAATCCTGAGATGAGTGACAGATGAACTGACAGAAGATGGTTTTTGAGAAATACTGTGCAACTTCATTGTAGTAGATTTGGAAAATAACTGTCCATCTTTAAACATTCCATTTTAGCCGTACCGATTATCTCAATACAGGAAGGAAAATAATCTCCAAGGGTTCTGGTATAAAAAGGTGAAGAAATCTTGGCTGTTGCCCAGATTGGTACTTACCGACAGCACTAATAACTAGACCTGTTTTGAATGGGCATAAGCCCGTTTTTGCAAGCAAGACACTTTGGTTACTCCCCGTGCTCAAGCGACGGTAAAAACTTCTCTGTTTCTTCTAGAACTCCCACTGGCATCCCTGCTCAGCCTGAACGCCGCCTTTGGTTTCTGGGTGTGCTTCAAATACACAGGGGCACCGACCAGCCTGGTCGCGCGTCCTCGCCAGCAGAGCCTGCTGGGGTTGCAGAATGCAGGTGGGTGCAGTCAATCTCTCTGGCAATTCTGTTTTTATTCTTTTCTTTTGTTTCCAGACGGTCTCTGTCTCAAGGGCAGGATTCTCTAGCGAAGCGCGCTCTGAATCGCCTCCTCTGACAGGAGCGGTAACCTGAATTACCCGCAGCGTATTAAAATTCCCCACGTCAAGTGATCATTTGATGCGTGTTTGTGGGAGAACTGGAGGGGAAACAAACGCAGGCGGTGGGAAAGGGCAGGATGAGAGCGGCTGCTGAAGGACAGGGAGGGACTTGAACCCTGTGAGGCTGGGCAGGGAATCTGTGACTTGTCCACGGAAGTAGGAGCCAGGCAGAGAGCGCAGGTTCATATTTAATTTTGATGTCCTACTCCTGTCACGCGGGGCCAGGAGAACCCAAGGAGAGGTGTTGTGGTAGAGATGGACACAACAATGTTTTTGCAGCAGAATAGCCTCCTTTACGGCTCCTCTCATATCTTATCTACTTTATCCTTTTATCCACACATCATTCTCATTGGTTACACGGATATTAGACTATTATTTTATTGCTACATTTCTGGAAATTATACACTGATGAGGTATCTGATAACCACGGTATTTTTCTTCAGCTTATCATTTCCATTCTCAGGCTGGCTGACAGAGCGCTCCTCCGGGACTTGTCCAGCTGCTCGGGGGTACACAACAAGCTGGTCAGGGTCAAACAGTTCTCTCTGTGTCAGGCCTTCGGCGGAGGCGCTGCCTCCCCCGACAGTTATGTGCCAGGGTCCCAGGCCAAAGCGTGCAGGCGGGGTGTCTGCCATCTCCCAGGGCTGGTGAATGCCTTGCAGCCAGGAGTGGTTGAAAATGTCCTCCAGGGATGGTCTGTCTGAAGGTTGCAAGGACAAGCACCACCTGATAAGATGCTCGCACTCTGGGGAGAGAAACCAGACACCGCCGGTCAGAGAAGGCTCCTGTCCACCTTCCCCCACCGTCCGCAGTGCCCGGGCCATGCTGGCTGTGCTCAGAGCTACCCCCAAACCTCCCAGTCCAGGAGCTGTTTTGGAGGAGAGCGGGATGGCAGGACACGTGCCACCTCCCCCCGGTAACCGCGGGAGATCACCCTCCTCCCGCGCCACCTCCCCCAGCTGACCCCGGGACATCACCCTCCTCCACAGCCCTAAGAGCGGGGATGCTCCTGCGCCCGGGGCCGTCTCCCACACCCGCTGCCCGCCACGACGCCGGGTACCCACCGAGGGAGATCGGCTGGGGGAAGAAGAGCTGGCCCCTGACGATGTCCTCATCCTGCTTGAAGGGGACGTCCCCGCAGACCAAGTCGTAGAGCAGGATGCCCAGGGACCAGACTGTTGCTGACCTGCCGTGGTAGTAGTGGAAGCGGACCCACTCCGGCGGGCTGTACTCTCGTGTTCCTGCAGGAGACAGGCGGAGCTCGTCAGGTGGATGGTGCCCACTCCCAGATCCGAGCGTCCCTGGGGACACGGGGGCTGCACCGCTGGTGGAGGGGACAACGCACGGTGTGACCCGCCACCCCCTCGCCAACATGGGACTCTTGCTTACAAACTTTGGGTTGTAAAGAAAGCCACCGGTGAGAGAAGAGGGCAGCACGTGCCCGGCTGTTAAGTGCAAAAAAACCCCTTGCCAAAGAAAAAAAATCTAAAAAGCCAAGGCAAACAAGGGGAGCGGAGCAGCCCAAGCCCTTCCACGCCTGCAAACCAAACTGGCCAGTATACGGGTTTTGCAGGCCCCCCCGCACCCACACCCTCTGCTACCCCACCGGTGTTTGTTTTTGTCAGGCTGGCTCCCCCCTCCCCAGCCCCGGGCAGGGTGGGTGGCAGCGGCTGGGAGCCGGCTCCCGTTTCACAACATCCACCCCGCGCCAAAAAGCAACTTGGCAGCCGGATGAGTAATTAATTCCCCCACGCCCCCTCCCAAGGGGGAACCGGTGCCCGGCCAGGCTGGGCCGTGCAGTGCCGGGAGCAGCCCCCCGGGTGTGGGCTCACCGGCAAATTCGGTGTAGGCCGCGTCCTGGAGGAAGGTGCCACAGCCGAAGTCGATGAGCTTCAGCTCATCGGTGGCGAGGTCGATGATGATATTTTCCGTCTTGATGTCCCGGTGCAGGACACCGCAGGCGTTGCAGTGCCGCACGGCCTCCAGCACCTGCCGGAACAGCCCCCGCGCCACCTCCTCCGACAAGGATCCCCTCTCGAGCGTGAAATCGAAGAGATCCTGCACGAGCTCGGGACGCTCCATCACCAGGACGAAGCTGTCCGGCAGCTCGAACCAGTCGAGCAGGTGGCTGATGCCACGGAAGCCGGAGGAGCCCACGGCGTTCAGCAGCACGATCTCCATCGGTACTCGAGTGCCGCTGGGCTGCGGGGGGACGCGATGCCGTCAGAGGGACGGGGCAGGGGGCCGGTAGCCCCCGCCTGGGGTGCCCCAGTGCCCCCACCCGACCCCACCGGTGCCTGGGGGTCCCCCCTGCCAAGGGGGTGCTCCTGTGCCCCCCTCCCACCCCGCCCCGGTACTGGACAGCCCATTCCCCCGGGATGCTTCGTGTCCCCCAGTGACTCCCCGCCCGCTCCCACCGTGGTGTCCCGGTTTCCACCCTCTTGGGCCTCCCCTTATCCCCCCGCCCGTGACGCCCCGGTTTCTCCCGGCAGCCCCGGTCACTCACCAGCTCACCCCACGCTGTGACGCGTTCCCGGGACACGTGTTTGATGGCCACCTGCAAGACAAGGGGAGCGGCGGGATGAGCCTCCTCCTCCTGCTCCTCCTCCCCCCGCCCCGCTGCCGTCCCGCCACTTACCGGGCTGCCATCGGAGCGGCGGGTGCCCGAGTACACGGAGCCGTAGCCGCCGCTCCCCAGTAGCGGCCCCTGCCGGTACAGCTCCTCCAGCCGCCCCTTCTCCGTCCCTGTGGGCCAGACGGGGCCGTTACCGCTCGGCCCCACCCGCCCAACCGCCCCCCCGCTCAACCGGCCCGGCCCGCTCTGACCGGGCGCTGCTGTGGCTGCGCGTCGCTCCCCGCCGCTCCCGGAACGGAGATGGGCCGCCGAGGTGATCTCCGGCACCGGCACCGCGGCCCCCTCGCTCCATTCCGGGGCCGGGCTTGGCAGCTCCCGACCCGGACCAGTCACCGGGGGCTCGGTGCCGGCGCTCAGGCTGCCGAGCGGCTCCAGGCGGGCGGGAGAGCCCGAGGAGAAGGAGATGGACACGGGGGAGGCAGGGACGGAGGGGGCGGCCTCGATGCTGCGGCTCCCGGTCGGACCTGGGGAAAGCGGGGGCCGGGCCATGGCCGGGCAGAACTGGGTGGCGGCGCCGCCGCGCCGGGACGTCCAGCGGCGCCAACGCCAACATGGGCGGCGGATCCTGGCACGGCGGGAAGGGGAAGGGGCCGGAGGCGCCCGGCAGGGTTTGGGGGCGAGAAACGCCGGGACAGGCAGACAGCTGCTGATGCAGCCCATTGCTCATCCGCTGCGTGACTGCCCAGCCGCAGGCTCACTGCCCAGGGAGCCCCAGCACATTCCGTGGTTGCCACGGCCCCATTGCCCAGGGAGCCCCAGCACGTTCCGTGGTTGCCACGGCACGTTCCGAGGTTGCCACGGCCCCTTTGCCTAGGGAGCCCCGGCATGTTCCGCGGTTGCCACGGCTCACAGGATGCAAACGGGGTGGGGCGGGGGCGCAGGGATGGGGTGCATTCCGGCCCGGCCCTGCCACAAGCACCGCCCAGCTGGCCGCCACAGAGCTCCTCTTCCTTCCGCATCTGCACCAAAGGCCCCATGGTTTATTGCCTTGTTGTTCACTTCATTGTGCTTTCCCTGCCATCTCACAACTTCCCGGTGGAGCCCGTCCCGCCCTCCTGCCCCACCGTTACTTCATCACTGGCAAACCGCTGCCAGAACTCTTCCCTCTTCTAGTAAAAGTGGCAACTCCAGCTGGGGACTCTTGACTAATAACCCTTTTAAAATTTTTTTCCCCTCCTCTTTTTTTCCCCTCAGAAGTCACTGAGATGCTTCCCCAAGTTCCAGAGATAAGATAAATAATTTCCTGGATGGGGTCTCTGATTACCGGAGAGGAGGGTGCTCAGAGCCACCCCGGCACAGAGAAGACCGGCACGTGGGGGCCAGAAAGAGGCCAGGAAAAATCGATGTGACACGCAGAGATCTCTGGGGCACGTGCGCACACACACACTGCCTGCAGACACACGCGGGGTACAAAGAGAAGGTGCGATGCCCACCCGGAGCGTGCGCACACCCGCGCTGCAAGAGACACGCTGGAACACAGAGCGCAAGGCGCAGTGTGCACACACCCCCCGAGTGTGCGCACACACACACACACGCGCTGCAGCACGAGGAATGCACCCTCCCACCCCCCGCACGCACCCACCCCGCGTGCACCCGCCCCTGCGCCCACCCGCGAGCTCCCAGCGAGCTCCCAGCGATGCGCGCGCTCGCAGAACGCCCCTCCCACGGGGGCACACGCAAACTCTGCCCTCCTCTCCCCGCTGCAGCTTTTCCAGCTCTTTCTGGGGCTTCCTCCCCCGGCTTCTTAAACACCTTCTGACAGCGGCGCTGCCACCAGAGCTGACGGGCTCAGCCTTGGCCGGCAGCGGGGCCGCCTTGGGGCCGGGGAAGCTTCCAGCAGGTTCTCGCAGGAGCCGCCCCTGTAGCCCCGCACCCCCCCCAACCCGACCCCGACCCAAACTGCATTTCCCCTATCGCCCCGCTGTTAAGGGATGCTGCTGCTAAAATAGAGGGTTCTTTGAATATAGAATATTTAATAGGTTATAGAAAAACATCTCAAGAAGCAAACGTGCTGAATTTATAAACTACTTCTTCTCTAAGCAGAACATATCTCCTGTCCACGGAAAATAACTGACTAGCTAACTAAATGGTAAAAATATAGACATAATTCACATTTCTTCCTTTAAAAGTAAAAAAATCCATAGTGTTCCATTTCTTCTCTATAGGAAACTCCCGCACCAGAGGCTGCTGATGGGTCCTTTAAAGACACAGCAAGCAGTTCTTGTGGTGGTATTTTTTTCTCCCCCAAGTGTTTCTGTGTCGTCTGAGAATGAAGCTGGTCAGTGTCAATGCAGATGTCTCTGTCTCTGGAAAAATCTTGTCCCTTGGCAGTGCCAGCAGCATGGGGGGAGTGTCCCAAAGTCTTTGTGGGCTCTGAAGGGTGTCTGGCCCTTGGACGAGAGATGCCGGACTGCTCCAGTAAGACGGGGAACCGTGGGGCAGGGGCTGAGGCCCGGACAGGTACCGGATCTCAGGGGGTGTCTTCGGTGTCGGCGCTGCGGCGCTCGGCGCTGCCGGAGGGTCCGGCGGGGCCGGCGGGGCCGGGTGCGGCCGCTCGGTCCCGGGACGCCGGTTCCTCCGGGCGGGGGATTCCCGCGGGCTCTGTGCGTGGACCTGGGGCGGGCGACCGGGAACATGCCGGGGGGGGATCTGCGGAGGGTGTGCGCGTGTTGGTGGGAGAGAGAAAGTGGGCGAGAGGCGGATCAAAAGTGCAAAGGACAGTTAAAAAAATGAGAGTGAAATGGGGGCTTCTGGGCGCCAAGGCCGCGTGGAAATTGCACTTTGGGCAAGAGTGAGGTTGAGCAAAGGATTCGTTTCCTCGCTCCTTCCCGGTCTAACCGGGACGGTGGGTGTTTTCGGGGGTTTTGGAAAGCTGGAGGTGAGCTGTCTCGAGGGAACGCCGCTGTCAGACTCCCGGCGGTACCGGGCGTTCCCCTCCAGACCCCATCTGCCGAGGTTCCCGGAGATCTGGGTTAGAGTCTGGCCTGGGGTGGCTGTTACTGTAAAACACTTTAATCAAGGGAAGAGTGTAACGGGTGAGAAACCAGAATTAATGCCCTGGCTGCTGCTGGGTGTAAAGAGGAAGGAAACGTAGAGAAGTGTCAGGATTCTTTTTGGTGCAGGAGGAACCCCGGGCAGTGGTGCCAGGATCTGTGTGATCGTGTGTTTCGGGGATACACCCACGGTGAAGCGATGCTCCAGACCCTGGGTTTCTGCTCTTGGTAATGTTACTGATTTTATTATTAACGGATCAAATTGTGTTTGATTGTGTTTTGATTTTAGTATAAGTGTGGAACTAAAAGATATTTTAGTAAAAATCATTTTACATTTATTGTATTTTGAACCTGACAACCAGCTGCTACTCTAAATGTTCCCTGTACAGCCCCGTACCGAGGCCGAAGGGATTGGCGGCAATTATCTAGTAGAAACACAAGATCCCTCCCAGCACCCCACTAGTCCCCACTGGACCCTTCTTGCACCCCATTATAGTTCCCCAGGACCCCATTATCTCCCCCAGAAACTGCCCTCAGGAGCCCTTTAGACACACCACCCCCCCTTCCCCCCCCCGGACAGCGATAAGCCCCTCAACTCCCCCATGGCCCCAATAACACTACCCAAGCACCAAGACCCCATTACGTCCTTCAAGACACCCCCAGAGCCCAGTAACTCCCCCTGAACCCCCTCCAGGACGTCCCCACTCCCCCCACCTCAGACACCAATATCTCCCTCAAGACACCCCCCTCCCCCCGAGGACCCCAATACCCCTCCCAAACCCCTCCAGGACACACAGAGCCCCCACCCCCCGACTCCATTACACTCCCTCTAGGGCCCAAATAATCCCCCAGGACCCCAATAGCCCCCACACCTCCCACAGAACCCCCATAACACCCCCCAATAGCCCCCAGGTCCCCAGTGCCCCCTCACGGCACAGGCAGGAGTGTGGGCAGGTGCTGGGGGGACACAACGTGCTGGAGCCCCCCGGGGTCCCCTGGCCCCACAGGGCCTACTGCCTGCGACACTCTGCCAGGGCTCTGTGCTCTGAGGGAGGCGGCCTGGGCAGGAGGCCTCCAGCTCTCCATGGTCTCCCCTGAGGGATGTTCCTGCAGAGATTTGGTTCACCCGGCAAGGGGGAATTGCTCCTTTGAAAACACTCCCTTTGGTCTGGGTGGTGACTGAGTGTTTCTCCTGCCAAGGGGGCACCAGCCCCAGCAGCCCCAGCACTAGTGGTGGTGGCTCCGGCCCAGCAGTGGGTGGGCGCAGGGGGCTGGGGCCCATTTCCCTGCCGGGGGTGGGGGCATCGCCGGGGAAGGGAAAGCTTTGGTCTAAAACCCCAAACTTTTTCATGGTTCTGAATTTGTTTTCAAAAAATGAAAGGTTTGTTGTCCCGGTTGTGGCACTCCAGATGTTCTGCTGTGTGACTGTGCTTGTCCTTTTCCCTTGAACTCGGTGGGTTTTGCTGTCTGTTGGGGTCTGTGCTGTCTGCGGGGTTTATCTGTCGGGTTACCCCAGGGAAAGGGAATTTTAGCCCTTTATTTTTACTTCAAGGGTGAAAGTGGTGACCCATTTAATATTTTCTGCCCGCTGTGGTGATTTGGGGTGGGTGGGTTCAGTCTGATGAAACACCCCGGAGTGGTGCTTCAGAGGGTGCCGGTCACCAGAGCCGAGAGGTGCTGCTCAGAATCCGGCATTAAGGCCGAGGGCGAGAGCTGGCCCAGGGGGGCTCTTGCCTTCCGGCTGGGGGACAGTGTTTCCCAGCTGGGAGGTGCTGGGAGAGATGGGGGGTGAGCAGGGCTGTGCTGGAGCCCAGCCCCTCTGCAGAGCCCGGCTGCTCCTCTGGCTTTCTGCACAAAGGTCAGGTTCTGTGCAGAGCTGCTAATTCGCGCCTTTGCCAAAAGACCAATCCTGTTTTTTTCAAGTCGGAACGTCCTGCTCTGCTTTCAGGAAAGAGTCTCTTGACATCTGCAGGCAGAGCCGAAATCTCCCACACTGAAGCTACAAGAAGTAACTGAAAAGTAATAAAAGGACAAGTGTCTGTGTGCCGGGAAACTGGGAGTGCCTCTGGGTGGGAAATCCGGCAGCAGCCGTTGCTCTGAGGCTGCAAACTGCCGGCACAGCAGCTGCCGCGGGGGGCACTGCTTCAGCCTCCTCCGGCAGGCTCTCCTTCACCTCCACCTCTCCCCCCTGCAGCAGCTCTGCAGAAAATCGTCACTTTTCACTGCCCGCGGCTGTGGATTGCTGTGAACGGGATGTAACCGGTTGCCACCGTGTTTCCCTGCAAGCTTGTCCTGCCTGATGTGCTGTCAGTCTGCAGATCGTCACCTCGTTCCTAGGTGAGTGTTGGGGCTTCTCCTGGGGTCTCCTGTGCATCTTCTTACGTGTTGACAAAATGCCCATGGGAAAAGAGAATTATCATCAGGATAATTGATCAGGAAGAATTCATCCAGATCTTTACAAAAGCAGTCTCCTGTCCAGAACACCTGTGTAGTTCATCTTGCCTGTTTTTTCTTCCCGTCACCTTCCAGCTCCTGTTGGGTTCTGCTTTGCCCTGCACCTCTGCTTGTTCTCATCCCCATTTCATGGAGCCAGGCAGACCGACTTCCTCCTCCTCCTCCTTTTGCCTGCTTTTCTCCCTGTGACATCTGTTTTCTGTAACTGCCTGGTCTTTGTGGAACACATTTAACAAGGGCTCTGGCAGGTTCCCCCTTTCAGGAGGTGCCTGTGGCTGCAGGGATGCCGTGTGGAGCAGGTGGGACAGGGCTGGCGTCTGCTCCGGGTCGGGGTTCGCACCCTCGGGTGCTGCGCAGAGGCCGGGTGCTGTGGGCTCGCGGCGGTAGCTCGGGCTCGGAGCAGAACCTGGTCTTTGGGGAAAACGTGGGTTTTCCTGAAGTGACTCCCTGTGCCGAGGCTGGCTGGCGGCCTGCAGCCGGCGTGTGCCCTGTGCCGGGGAGCTGGCCGGGGGTGTCAGGGAGCGGAGAGGTCTGACAGCACCTTCCTGGGCGCTGGCTGGGACAGGCCGGGGAGGGCTTGAGCTCTGTGTGTGGTGGCCAGGGGAGGCGATGCAGCAGGTGGAGCCGGCTCGTCTCTGATCGACCTTTTGAGGCAATTCCTGCTGGGGATTTAGGTTTTAGGACAGTTAACTGAAATCTTGCTCTATAAGTTGCTGATGAGTATGAGCAATGCAACCCCTGAGAATGGCAGTACTCAGAGGTGGCTGCATCTGCACCCAGGGGATGCTCCTCTGTCCTTAGAACTTGAGGAAGGAAGCTTTGCAGGTGTCAGCAGTGCTGCGGCTGAGGGGACTGGGTTTTCCAGGGCTGGGCAGCAGATTCTTCCCCTGTCTATCCTGCGTCTGCACTGTGAAAGCTTGTGCACAGCAGTGCCTTGCTGTCTGTGCCTTCTGTTTCAGCGCTCTGCTGCCAGTTATTTCACTGGCTGTGGTGAGCACCAGGCATCTGAAGGTGGTGGTGAAAATGTGATGGATCAGGAGAGGCAGCAGGACCAGCGGCAGTGAAAGATTGTCAGGTGTTCAGTGTCACAGGAGAAGCACCCGAGAGGTTTCAGAATGGTGATTTGTTTGAAGAGGGGTCACACAGGGTCACCAGGACATCATGAAGTTTACTTTAGGGTTGTAAAGAGATTTTCCACTCTGAACTTCAGGCAAGTAGCAGTTGTTTCTTGGTATTTTAAAAGCGGTTAGAATCTCCTCTACTACTTCTGTCATTGCCAGGTGTTGAACTGGCAGCTGACAGCCCCAGAGCTCTCACTTCTGTCTCACCATCTTCCACCTCACAGGAGCTGGTGCTGTGTGGTCGGGCTGTGTGCATTGCTGAAGGCCTGCACACATTCCTCTCTATGCCATGGTTTCCTACGGGAAAAATGGAATTGGGAACAGTCACACTTTGGGGATTCCATCCTGGGCAGGCAGTGGGATGCGCCTGAAACTGTCGTTTGACTCTGTGGGGAATTGTTGCAGAACCAGAGTGTAGGGTTGAGGAGACAAGATGTTCCCGCAGCAATGGAGAGAGAAGTATGCAAAGGTTTCAGCTGCCAGCCTGCACACACTGGCTGTGCATGTACTCGAATGCTCGGCTGCAGTGCCCCGGGCTGCAGAGGTTATTGTGCAGAAAAGCCCTTGGTTAGTGGAGTAATTCTGTGTTGGAATAATTCTGCATCTGGGCAGTGGAATGGGATATTTACCTTGTGACACAGAGGTGCCTCTCGGGCAAAGCAAAACACTAAGAGATTTTTTGGAGGAATGTTCATTTTTGTTCTGATTTCATGCTGTCTGAAATGTCTCTTGCCCTTTTTCCCCTTGGAGAAGTCTCATGAAGTTTTTGCAGCTGTCCTGACTCTCCTCCCCTGCCCTCCCTGGCAGCAGTGTGGCAGTGAGAGCTGCCCCCCGGGAGGAGGTGTGCTCTGCTGGCTGTTAAAGAGTTGGCAGCGCTGGGCTCTGTGCTCATCTCCAAAGGTTCCCTGTTCTCCCTGGGCAGTGGATTTGAGTGTTCTGCCATTCTGAGAACAGGAACATCTGTACAGATACAAACCCTCGAGTGCATGGATTGGGTTCGTGAAGGCCCGATTCTTTTAATCTCCTTTGGCAGCTCTATTGCCCCACATTTTCTCTCTGCCCTCTTCTCTGTCAAACTGTCTCACAGCTGGCCTTCTTCCCCAGGCTTTGCCTCGTCCCCTGGTCAGACTCGAGCTGTTCAGTCCCTGCAGGCCCAGCGGCTGCTGGGGGATCTGAGCTGGGCAGAGGCAGCAGGGCCTGATCGCTGAAGGAAGCAGGTGTTGTGCTCTGACTCTGATCTTGCTGAAGCTGCTTTTGTTACCCTTCCAGAAAACCAAGCGAGGGCTGAATCAGAGCTGGCGGTTTGCTGAAGGTACCAAAGAACAGGGGCTTTAGAAGGCAATGCCGAATCCCGTGGACAACCGTAATGCTGTTTGTTAGTTAACTTGTCCGAGGTATTTTATTGTGGGTTTTGTGTAAGGTGCTATCAAGCAATCCCATGCAGCTGGAAGCCAGAGGCAAGCCCGTTTACTTCAGGGCTGTGAAGATCTCTACTCCTGGGACAGCTGTCTCGCTGCTGCAGGGGTTGGTTTTTATTTTGCTGTGGAGAAACGGACCAAAAATTTTCATGCCATTTCCTTTTCCCTGAGGTGGGAGAATTCCTGGAAGTCTCCGCATAGAGTTAAGGGGAGCCTTCCTCTTTTTTCCCGGAGCTGGGCTGAGTGCAGCTCCCAGAAGGCCGGGCTTTGGAAGGCCGGGAGCGCTGACCCGACCAGGCAAGAGGACTCCTGACAGCAGGGCTGGGCTGCAGTTGTGGCTGCAGGTGCTGCGGGGAGATGCTGGGTGTCTGGGGGGCTGACCTGGCCGGTTTGGTGGTTTGAGGGCGCTGTACGCTCTGCCCCAGGTGCTGAGAAGGTGTTTTCTGTCGGCAGGGCTGGTGGCCCATCAGTCTGTGTTCTCAGAGGTGAGCCCACAGGAGTCCCTCGCTGGGGCTTGGCTGCAGAGAGCTCTGTGGTACCTTGAACGTGTTTGACCTTTCCCAGAGTGCTCAAACCTGCCAGTTGACGCTCTTTAACACTGTCCTCTGAAAGAGCCTTCCAGCAGGGATGCCTATCATCTCTGGCTTTCCCTTCAGAGAATTGTCACCAAAAGCTGCTGTATCTTTGTCACTTGCCAGATGCCACCTTGTTGCTCTGGGCTTTTCCACAAGAGGGCTGTGAGGAGGCTGTGGTTGTCTGACGTGTGGTGTAGGCAGGCTCTCGGTTGCCTCTGCGTGGCCAGCTGATAGCCTTCTGGCTCTCAGTACACTCTGGGTGGCAGCACAGGCTCTAAGACAACTGTAATGAGGATGTGAGTGGTCAGCTTTAGTCTCCAAGTGGCCCCAAGATGCTAGCCCAGGGGCTCTGAGTAGGGTCTCTGGCCAGCTCGGGTCCAAGAGGGCTGTGAGTAGGCTCTGGTTGGCTGTCCTGTGGTGTAGGCGGGCTGTAGGTTGCCTCTGGCTGGCCAGGTGGTGTCCTACTGGGCTCCAGTTAGTCTCTGGATGGCATGCTGGTCTCAAGAAGTACTCTGAGTAGGCTCTGGCTGGCCAGCTGTGCTGTCCCGTGCGCTCCAAGTAGGCTTTGGATCGCAGGCTGCAGGCCACCATGTCTCTGGGGAGGCTCTGTCTGGCCAGCGGCTGCCGCCCAAGAGGGCTGTGAGCAGGTGGTGGCTAGCTGAGCTGTGCTCCAGACTGACTCTGAAGTTTCCTCTGGCTGGCCATCTGGTATCTAGCTGTGCTCTGAATAGGCTCTGGGTGGCAGGCCGGGCTCCAAGGCAACTCTGAATAGGAGCTGTCCGTCCAGCTGTGGTCCACAAGGGATGCAAGTAGGCTCTGCCTGAATTACCTCTTGTCCAGGTGGACACTTAGTTGCCTCTGGCTGGCCAGGTGGTGTCCAGTTGGGCTTGAGAAAGGCTCTGGCTGGCACACGGGGCTCAAAGACAACCCTGAGTGGGATCTGGCTGGCAAGCTGGGCTCCAAGACGGCTCTGAGTAGGCTTCAGCTGGCTGAGCTGTGGTCTAGGCAGGCTCTATGTTGCCTCTGGCTGGCCAGCTTGTGTCCAAGTGAGCTCTAAGTAGGCTCTGGGTGCCATGCCATTCTCAAGGACAAATCTGAGTAGGATCTGTCTGGCCAGCTTTGGTCTAAGAGGGCTGCAAGTAGGCTCTGACTGGCGTGCTGCAGGCCACCAGGGCTCTGAGTAGGCTCTTGCAGGACGACCTCTGCTGCAGGCAGGTTCTAGGTTGCCTCTGGGTGGCCAGGTGGTGTCTAGCTGGGCTCTAATTCGTCTCTGGGTGGCAGGCCAGGATCAAAGACAACCCTGAGTAGGATCTGGCTGGCCAGGTTTGGTCCAAGATGGCTCCAGGTGGGCTCTGGTGGTTGGCTTTAAAACTCCTTTAAAAAATGGACAGAAGATTCTTACCACCGTCCGGCATGATAGAAAAGAAATACATCAAGTGCTAATGAGACTCAAAAAGGATGGAGAACACTGATGGTGGGCAAGGTTAATTTGGTGGTCACCAACAGTCACAGGACTGTTTAATTCCATGTTTCACCCAGCCATGATTTTCCTAATTCTAACTTTAATATGTTTACTGCTTATAGTAGTATTGTATATTAAGGTTTGGGGGATGGTTAGACAGATTATGCAGTTACAAAAGTGTCCCCGTGTGTATACTTCTCCAAAATATATATATATATATATATTTTTTTTTTTTTTTAATAGAAGCTAATCAAACACAAAATCGCCTCCAATTATAACTGGATTGTGGCATCCTCTGTTTATAGGCGTAGAGGCAAGAGGCAACCACACTGCCCCTCTATGGACAAGATAAATTGACTTCAGTCATGAGGTGGATTGTGGTGGTGCAATTCTGACCCCTCCCTGCCCCTCCTTGCTGGGCTGCTTGGTGCCAGGTGTGATTCCAGCTGCCTCCCCGGAGCTATACACCCATCTGTGGAGATAAGGACTGATAAAGTTAAGGCGCCCCCTTAACAAGCCTGGCTCCTGCCCTCCCGAGTGCTCGGAAATGGTTATAATTTCCCAGCGGCCTGGCACACCTGTGCCTGGGATGGGGTCAAATGGGAACAGTAACAGAGCTGCACATGCGTCAAGTTCTTGTGCGACTGCTGGGAAGCACGACAATACTTTGTTGTTCAAGCTGGGCATGAGCAAAAGGGATCTGACAAAAGTCAGTTGTCTTGGAGCCTATAAATTGCGACCCCAAGGGAGAACCTTTGAGCTCTCCTGGATGGCAGCGGCCTGTGACCATCATCTCCCCGGGGCTGGGAGCCTCTCGGATATCAAAACCCTTACGGTGTTTCTGCTGCCAGAGCTGAGGGAAGGGCAGGGCCAAGTCAACCCGCGCGAGTCTCAGTTATTGCCCGTTGAGGAATGCCGAGGCATTGTGGGTATTTACTCTAAACTCAAGAGGAGGGAGATTTTACTTTGAGCTACCTTCTCTTTCACCCACCCTCTTCTGCTTACTGGTGTGTGGGTACATCCTTCATCCTACTGGACACTTTTGTCTCTGTGTGTGCGTCTGCGTCTGCGCTGGCCGTAAGGGTTTTGGGCCCGACGCTCGAGGCGGGAGCGGTCCCTCAACCGCACGGGCCCACGGCGGCTGGAGCGGCTGCTGCCCTCGAGCGCTGGGGAGTCCTGGGATGGCCCCAATCCAGCCGGGCTACCAGTGCCAGAGCCAGCCATGTCTGAGATGTCAGTGGAGTCTGTAAGAGGAAGCAGGATAGTCCTGGGCACAGAGGCCACTGTGCAGAGGCCAGAGCGGTGCCCCCAGCCCTCCCGGGGCAGAGAGGCTCTGCCAAGCCCAGCCTGGGCACCCGCTGCCAGGCCTTGCCTGGGCCCTGGCCCCAGCCCAGGGGCATGAAGGTGCTTTGCCTCTTACCGGTGCCCTGGCCAGCACAGCTCTCGCACTCCCAGCTGGTTCTGCTGGTGCTCAAGTTGGAGCAGCGCCGGTGGGTGCCCTCGGCAGCGCAGGATCTGCAGAGCAGCAGTTCCCAGGGCCTGGGGAAGCAAAAGGGTTCATGGCTGTGAGGACAGAGTGACCGCAGCACGGGAACGTGCGGCACAGCTCCTGCTCTCAGTCCTTCTGCTTCAAGCTCTTGGCGAGGCAGAGATCCCGTGCAGAGCCCAGGGTGCTGCTTTGGCTACTTACCCCCGTTCCTCTGCCTGCTCCCTGCCTCCAGGACAAAGGCACTGGCGGGCATCGCAGCGGCTGTGCCTCAGCATTAGTGCTTCATCCTGAGCCCCGTTGTCCTGTGATGGCAATCTGATGGAGAAAGGGAAATGGCTGAGCCCCTGCTGCCCCGGCATGAGGCCGATGCAGGGAATCCCTCCTCCTCTCCCCTGCCCGGTTTCCAGCTCCTGCGTGAAGCTGAAGCCCAGGCAGACGGGACAGCGGAGGGGCAGGACTGCAGGGGCAGCCCCGGGCACGGCACAGGGCTTGCAGCCTCCTGTGCTGTGAGCCGGCAGGACACCAACCTCAAGGGCAGTCGGATGCCCATGGTGACCATGTTCAGGATGAAGGCACGCCTGTCTCTGCACAGGGGGCACGTGAAGGCACTAATACCGCTGTACCGAGCCTGGCCCTGCGGCGGAAACAAAAGGAGCAGGAGTGAGGCCCTGGTGCTGCCCAGCGCCTGCCGTGCCCCGGGGGTGAGGGAACGGCTCCTACCTGGATGCAGCCCCTGTGGAACCAGGCGTGTTTGCAGGTGGGGCACACCATGTTGCGGTAGGACTTTGTGTCCTCCACACGCTCCAGGCAGATGAGGCAGGTGCTGTCGTCGTCCGGAGCCGCCTCCACCTGCTGCTCTGGGCGGTGCTCTCTGCAGAAGGACCTGGGGGGCAGAGGGAAGGGATGGGTGAGGTGAGAAGCGCTGGGTCCTTCCCCGGTGGGGGCGAGGAGGGGAGAGGGGGTACCTGTATGGAGAGAAGTACTGGGTGATGCATTCACCCTCGATGGCGCAGGGCAGATGAAAGCTGCGGTCACAGCCCTCCTGGCAGCAGGTGACGGCGGCCCCGCTCTCCCCGCAGACGAAGCATCGCTGGAGAGAGCAGAGCAGCCCCGTCAGCGGCAGCCTCAGGGCCTCCCCAGCCAGCCCCACGCCTCCGGGCAGGGCGCAGGACGTGGCCGCTGCCGGGCCACAGCCCACAGATCCGCCCGGCGCACGAGGCTCCTGGGCTGGAGCTCTGTGGAGCTGCGGGGAGCAGGGCTTTTGTCCCGGGGCTGCTTGGAGGGGCGGGGATTTCTTTCCTGGGCTCTGGGCTAAGGTGCCCCAAACCTGTCCTGGCACAAATCTCCCCGATCTTGTCAGGTCCTCACCTTCTGCTCGACCTGCTCGACTGTGCAGCGAATGTGCTCAGGGTCAAATCCCAGCACCCCTGATTCCTCGTCCTGCCAGTAAAGAAGCTTGTTGGCAAAAAACTGCAGAAGAGAAGAGAAAGGAAGAGAAGAGAAGAGAAGAGAAGAGAAGAGAAGAGAAGAGAAGAGAAGAGAAGAGAAGAGAAGAGAAGAGAAGAGAAGAGAAGAGAAGAGAAGAGAAGAGAAGAGAAGAGAAGAGAAGAGAAGAGAAGAGAAGAGAAGAGAAGAGAAGATGAGCTGATGAGGAGAGCATGGGCAGGAGTGCCTGTCGGTGAGCTGGAGGGAGCCCTGGGGCACTCACCAGGCAGAAGAGGTGGGCACAGAGCCCTCCCTGCTGGACTTTTTTCCCGCAGAGAAACGGGTCCGCCGCTGCCCGGCCACACAGCACGCACACTGGAGGGAGAGAGCAAATGCCGTCGGGAATGAGCACCTCTGCGGGGCCGGGGGAGGCGTCCCTGAGGGATCGTCCCCAGGGCCCTGCTCCGTCCCTGGGGGGTGAGGGGCAGGGCTGGGGGCCGTGGCGAGGAAGGGGCATCGCAGGCACTGCCTCCCCCTGCCACCGCGCTCGGCCCCACGCTGACTGCCCCGACAGCCCCCCTGCTGTGCTGCGGGAGGGACACTTTGCTCTCACCGTGCTCCATCGAGTCGGGGGCCTCCTCCTCTCTCCTCTCAGCCATGGACAGGTCCACAGCGGGCGCCGGGAGCGTCCCTGTCCCAGGAGCACTGGGCTGTCTCTGAGGGAGAAGCGGGGCGCGGGTCAGCTCTCAGCACAGCCCCAGCGCCCCGAGGCGTGGGACCCCCCCTCCTCCCTCGGCAGCCCCCCGCAAGCCCCCTCCCTCCCCTGCCCGCTCCTCACCTCCCAGGTGACACTGACACACAGCTGGAGCCACAGAGCCAGAGCCTCCCGCTCCTCCTCACTACTCACCTCCTCCTCGCTGCTCGCCTCCTCCTCGCTACTCGCCACGTCGTCACTGTGCGCCTCCTCCTCCTCCTCCTCACTGCTCGCCTCCTCCTCACTAACTCGCCGCCGCCTCCTCCTCGCTACTCAACTCCTCCGCACCAACTCACGCCTGCTCACTACTCGCCTTCTCCTCCTCAAAGGATGGCCGCTGCCCTGGCGCTGCTGGTCACATCCAGCGTTACTGGGACACAGCAGGGGCGGGGCTTCACTCGGCCAATGGGGGCAGAGCTGCCCTGGTCTCTAGGATACTGGGCAGCGGCAGAGTTTCGCTCAGCCAATCACAAAAGTGCTGCTGCCCTAATTGTTAGCAGCTGGAAGGGGGCGGGGCTTAGCTCGGTGAATGACAGCAGTGCTGCCCAAGTGCTAGGTGCTGGATGGGGGCGGGGCTTAGCTCGGTGAATGACAGCAGTGCTGCCCAAGTGCTAGGTGCTGGATGGGGGCGGGGCTTAGCTCGGTGAATGACAGCAGCGCTGCCCAAGTGCTAGGTGCTGGATGGGGGCGGGGCATAGCTCGGTGAATGACAGCAGTGCTGCCCACGTACCATGAGCTGGATGGGGGCGGGGCTTTGCTCGGTGAATGACAGCAGTGCTGCCCAAGTTCCAGGAGCTGGATGGGGGCGGGGCTTTGCTCGGTGAATGACAGCAGTGGTGCCCAAGTTCTAGGAGCTGGATGGGGGCGGGGCTTTGCTCTGTGAATGACAGCCGTGCTGCCCATGTGCCAGGAGCTGGATGTGGGCGGGGCTTTGCTCGGTGAATGACAGCAGTGCTGGTCAAGAGCGAGGAGCCGGATGGGGGCGGGGCTTTGCTCGTTGAATGACAGCAGTTCTGCCCAAGTGCCAGTATCTGGATGGGGGCGGGGCTTTGCTCGGTGAATGACAGCAGTTCTGCCCAAGTGCCAGGAGCTGGATGGGGGCGGGGCTTTGCTCGGTGAATGACAGCAGTGCTGCCCAAGTGCCAAGAGCTGGATGGGGGCTGGGCTTTGCTCGGTGAATGACAGCAGTGCTGCCCAAGAGCTAGGAGCCGGATGTGGGCGGGGCTTTGCTCGGTGAATGACAACAGTGGTGCCCAAGTGCCAGGAGCTGGATGGGGGCGGGGTTTGCTCCGTGAATGACAGCAGTGCTGCCCAAATGCCAGGAGATGGATGGGGGCGGGGCTTTTCTCTGTGAATGACAGCAGTGCTGCCCAAGTGCCAGGAGCTGGATGTGGGCGGGGCTTTGCTCGGTGAATGACAGCAGTGCTGCCCAAGTGCCAGGAGCTGGATGGGGGCGGGGCTTTGCTCGGTGAATGACAGCAGTGCTGGTCAAGAGCGAGGAGCCAGATGGGGGCGGGGCTTTGCTCGTTGAATGACAGCAGTGCTGCCCATGTGCCATAAGCTGGATGAGGGCGGGGTTTTCTTGGTGAATGACAGCAGTGCTGCCCAAGTGACAGTATCTGGATGGGGGCGAGGCTTTGCTCGGTGAATGACAGCCGTGCTGCCCAAGTCCTAGAGATTGATGGGGGCGGGGTTTGCTCGGTGAATGACAGCAGTGCTACCCAAGTGCCAGGAGCTGGATGGGGGCGGGGCTTTGCTCGGTGAATGACAGCAGTGCTGCCCAAGTGCCAGGAGCTGGATGGGGGCGTGGCTTTGCTCGGTGAATGACAGCAGTGCTGCCCAAGTGCCAGGAGCTGGATGGGGGTGGGGCTTTGCTCGGTGAATGACAGCAGTTCTGCCCAAGAGCTAGGAGCTGGAAGGGGGCGGGGCTTTGCTCGGTGAATGACAGCAGTTCTGCCCAAGAGCTAGGAGCTGGATAGGGGCGGGGCTTTGCTCGGTGAATGACAGCAATGCTGCCTAAGTGCCAGGAGCTGGATGGGGGCGGGGTTTTCTTCGTGAATGGCAGCAGTGCTGCCCAAGTGACAGTATCTGGATGGGGGCGGGGCTTTGCTCGGTGAATGACAGCAGTGGTGCCCAAGTGCCAGGAGCTGGATGGGGGCGGGGTTTGCTTGGTGAATGGCAGCAGTGCTGCCCAAGTGCCAGGAGCTGGATGGGGGCGGAGCTTTGCTCGGTGAATGACAGCAGTGCTGCCCAAGTGCCAGGATCTGGATGGGGGCGGGGCTTTGCTCGGTGAATGACAGCAGTGCGGCCCAAGTGCCAGGAGCTAGATGGGGGTGGAGCTTTGCTCGGTGAATGACAGCAGTGCTGCCCAAGTGCCAGGATCTGGATGGGGGCGGGGCTTTGCTCGGTGAATGACAGCAGTGCTGCCCAAGCGCCAGGAGCTGGATGAGGGCGGGTCTTTGCTCGGTGAATGACAGCAGTTCGGCCCAAGTGCCAGGAGCTGGATGTGGGCGGAGCTTTGCTCTGTGAATGACAGCAGTGCTGCCCAAGTGCCAGGAGCTGGATGGGGGCGGAGCTTTGCTCGGTGAATGACAGCAGTGCTGCCCAAGTGCCAGGATATGGATGGGGGCGGGGCTTTGCTCGGTGAATGACAGCAGTGCTGCCCAAGTGCCAGGAGCTGGATGGGGGCGGGGCTTTGCTCGGTGAATGACAGCAGTGCTGCTCAAGTGCCATAAGGTGGATGTGGGCGGGGTTTGCTCCGTGAATGACAGCAGTGCTGCTCAAGAGCTAGGAGCCGGATGTGGGCGGGGCTTTGCTCGGTGAATGACAGCAGTGCTGCCCAAGTGCCAAGAGCTGGATGGGGGCGGGGCTTTGCTCGGTGAATGACAGCAGTTCTGCCCAAGAGCTAGGAGCTGGATGGGGGCGGGGCTTTGCTCGGTGAATGACAGCAATGCTACCCAAGTGCCAGGAGCTGGATGGGGGCGGGGTTTTCTTGGTGAATGACAGCAGTGCTGCCCAAGTTCCATAAGGTGGATGGGGGCGGGGTTTGCTCCGTGAATGACAGCAGTGCTGCCCAAGTGCCAGTATCTGGATGGGGGCGGGGCTTTGCTCGGTGAATGACAGCAGTGCTGCCCAAGGGCCAAGAGCTGGATGGGGGCGGGGCGTTGCTCAGTGAATGACAGCAGTGCTGCCCAAGTGCCAGGAGCTGGATGGGGGCGGGATTTGCTCGGTGAATGACAGCAGCGCGGCCCAAGTGCCAAGAGCTGGATGGGGGCGGGGCTTTGCTCGGTGAATGACAGCAGTGCTGCCAACAGCTAGGAGCCGGATGGGGGCGGGGCTTTGCTCGGTGAATGACAGCAGTGCTGCCCAAGTGGTAGAGATGGATGGGGGCGGGGTTTGCTCGTTGAATGATAGCAGTGCTGTCCAAGGGCCAGGAACTGGATGGGGGCGGGGCTTTACTTGGTGAATGACAGCAGTGCGGCCCAAGTGCCAAGAGCTGGATGGGGGCGGGGCTTTGCTCGGTGAATGACAGCAGTGCTGCCAACAGCTAGGAGCCGGATGGGGGCGGGGCTTTGCTCGGTGAATGACAGCAGTGCTGCCCAAGTGCTAGAGATTGATGGGGGCGGGGTTTGCTCGTTGAATGACAGCAGTGCTGTCCAAGTGCCAGGAGCTGGATGGGGGCGTGGCTTTGCTCGGTAAATGACAGCAGTGCTGCCCAAGTGCCACTGTCTGGATGGGGGCGGGGCTTTGCTCGGTGAATGACAGCCGTGATGCCCAAGTGCCAGGAGCTGGATGGGGGCGGGGCTTTACTTGGTGAATGACAGCAGTGCTGCCCAAGTGCTAGAAGCTGGAAGAGGGCGGGGCTTTACTCTGTGAATGACAGCAGTGCTGCCCAAGTACCAGGAGCTGGATGTGGGCGGGGCTTTGCTCGGTGAATGACAGCAGTGCTGCCCAAGTGCCAGGAGCTGGATGGGGGCGTGGCTTTACTTGGTGAATGACAGCAGTGCTGCCCAAGTGCTAGAAGCTGGATGGGGGCGGGGCTTTACTTGGTGAATGACAGCAGTGCTGCCCAAGTGCTAGAAGCTGGAAGAGGGCGGGGCTTTACTCTGTGAATGACAGCAGTGCTGCCCAAGTACCAGGAGCTGGATGTGGGCGGGGCTTTGCTTGGTGAATGACAGCAGTGCTGCCCAAGTGCCAGGAGCTGGATGGGGGCGGGGCTTTGCTCTGTGAATGACAGCAGTGCTGTCCAAGTGCCAGGAGCTGGATGGGGGCGGGGCTTTGCTCGGTGAATGACAGCAGTGCTGTCCATGTACCAGGAGCTGGATGGGGACGTGGCTTTGCTCGGTGAATGACAGCAGTGCTGCCCAAGTGCCAGGAGCTGGATGGGGGCGTGGCTTTGCTCGGTGAATGACAGCAATGCTGCCCAAGTGCCAGGAGCTGGATGTGGGCGGGGCTTTGCTCGGTGAATGACAGCAGTGCTGTCCATGTACCAGGAGCTGGATGGGGGCGTGGCTTTGCTCGGTGAATGTCAGCAGTGCTGCCCAAGTGCCAGGAGCTGGATGTGGGCGGGGCTTTGCTCGGTGAATGACAGCAGTGCTGCCCAAGTGCCAGGAGCTGGATGGGGGCGGGGCTTTGCTCGGTGAATGACAGCAGCAGTGACCAAGTGCTAGGAGCTTGATGGGGCCGTGGCTTTGCTCGGTGAATGACAGCAGTGCTGCCCAAGTGCCAGGAGCTGGATGTGGGCGGGGCTTTGCTCGGTGAATGACAGCAGTGCTGCCCAAGTGCCAGGAGCTGGATGTGGGCGGGGCTTTGCTTGGTGAATGACAGCAGTGCTTCCCAAGTGCCAGGAGCTGGATGGGGGCGGGGCTTTGCTCTGTGAATGACAGCAGTGCTGCCCAAGTGCCTGGAGCTGGATGTGGGCTGGGCTTTGCTCGTTGAATGACAGCAGTGCTGCCCAAGTGCCAGGAGCTGGATGGGGGCGGGGCTTTGCTCGGTGAATGACAGCAGTGCTGCCCAAGTGCCAGGAGCTGGATGGGGGCGTGGCTTTGCTCGGTGAATGACAGCAACGCTGCCCAAGTGCCAGGAGCTGGATGTGGGCGGGGCTTTGCTCGGTGAATGACAGCAGTGCTTCCCAAGTGCCAGGAGCTGGATGGGGGCGGGGCTTTTCTCGGTGAATGACAGCAGTGCTGCCCAAGTGCCAGGAGCTGGATGGGGGCGGGGCTTTGCTCGGTGAATGACAGCAGTGCTGCCCAAGTGCCAGGAGCTGGATGGGGGCGGGGCTTTTCTCGGTGAATGACAGCAGTGCTGGTCAAGAGCGAGGAGCCAGATGGGGGCGGGGCTTTGCTCGTTGAATGACAGCAGTACTGCCCCAGTGCCACGAGCTGGATGGGGGCGTGGCTTTCGTCGGTGAATGACAGCAGTGCTCCCCAAGTGCTAGGAGCTGGATGTGGGCGGGGCTTTGCTCGGTGAATGACAGCAGTGCTGCCCCAGTACCAGGAGCTGGATGGGGGCGGGGCTTTGCTCGGTGAATGACAGCAGTGCTGCCCAAGTGCCAGGAGATGGATGTGGGCGGAGCTTTGCTCTGTGAATGACAGCAGTGCTGCCCATGTGCCATAAGCTGATGGGGGCGGGGTTTTCTTGGTGAATGACAGCAGTGCTGCCCAAGTGACAGTATCTGGATGGGGGCGGGGCTTTGCTCGGTGAATGACAGCCGTGCTGCCCAAGAGCTAGGAGCTGGATGGGGGCGGGGCTTTGCTCGGTGAATGACAGCAATGCTGCCCAAGTGCCAGGAGCTGGATGGGGGCGGGGTTTTCTTGGTGAATGGCAGCAGTGCTGCCCAAGTGACAGTATCTGGATGGGGGCGGGGCTTTGCTCGGTGAATGACAGCAGTGCTGCCCAAGTGCCAGGAGCTGGATGGGGGCGTGGCTTTGCTCGGTGAATGACAGCAGTGCTGCCCAAGTTCCAGGAGCTGGATGGGGGCGTGGCTTTGCTCGGTGAATGACAGCAGTGCTGCCGAAGTGCCAGGAGCTGGATGGGGGTGGGGCTTTGCTCAGTGAATGACAGCAGTGCTGCCCAAGAGCTAGGAGCTGGATGTGGGCGGGGCTTTGATCGGTGAATGACAGCAGTTCTGCCCAAGAGCTAGGAGCTGGAAGGGGGCGGGGCTTTGCTCGGTGAATGACAGCAGTTCTGCCCAAGAGCTAGGAGCTGGATGGGGGCGGGGCTTTGCTCGGTGAATGACAGCAATGCTGCCCAAGTGCCAGGAGCTGGATGGGGGCGGGGTTTTCTTGGTGAATGGCAGCAGTGCTGCCCAAGTGACAGTATCTGGATGGGGGCGGGGCTTTGCTCGGTGAATGACAGCAGTGCTGGTCAAGAGCGAGGAGACAGATGGGGGCGGGGCTTTGCTCGGTGAATGGCAGCAGTGGTGCCCAAGTGCCAGGAGCTGGATGGGGGCGGGGTATGCTCGGTGAATGGCAGCAGTGCTGCCCAAGTGCCAGGAGCTGGATGGGGGCGGAGCTTTGCTCGGTGAATGACAGCAGTGCTGCCCAAGTGCCAGGATCTGGATGGGGGCGGGGCTTTGCTCGGTGAATGACAGCAGTGCGGCCCAAGTTCCAGGAGCTGGATGAGGGCGGAGCTTTGCTTTGTGAATGACAGCAGTGCTGCCCAAGTGCCAGGAGCTGGATGGGGGCGGAGCTTTGCTCGGTGAATGACAGCAGTGCTGCCCAAGTGCCAGGATCTGGATGGGGGTGGGGCTTTGCTGGGTGAATGACAGCAGTGCTGCCCAAGTGCCAGGAGCTGGATGGGGGTGGGGCTTTGTTCGGTGAATGACAGCAGTGCTGCCCAAGCGCCAGGAGCTGGATGGGGGCGGGGCTTTGCTCTGTGAATGACAGCAGCACTGAGCAAGTGCTAGGAGCTGGATGGGGGCGGGGCTTTGCTCGGTGAATGACAGCAGTGCTGCCCAAGTGCCAGGAGCTGGATGGGGGCGGGGCTTTGCTCGGTGAATTACAGCAGTGCGGCCCAAGTGCCAGGAGCTGGATGTGGGAGGAGCTTTGCTCTGTGAATGACAGCAGTGCTGCCCAAGTGCCATAAGGTGGATGGGGGCGGGGTTTGCTCCGTGAATGACAGCAGTGCTGCCCAAGTGCCAGTATCTGGATGGGGGCGGGGCTTTGCTCGGTGAATGATAGCAGTGCTGCCAAAGTGCCAAGATCTGGATGGGGGCGGGGCTTTGCTCGGTGAATGACAGCAGTGGTGCCCAAGTTCCAGGAGCCGGATGGGGGCGGGGCTTTGCTCGGTGAATGACAGCAGTGCTGCCCAAGTGCCAGGAGCTGGATGGGGGCAGGATTTGCTCGGTGAATGACAGCAGTGCGGCGCAAGTGCCAAGAGCTGGATGGGGGCGGGGCTTTGCTCGGTGAATGACAGCAGTGCTGCCAACAGCTAGGAGCCGGATGGGGGCGGGGCTTTGCTCGGTGAATGACAGCAGTGCTGCCCAAGTGCTAGAGATTGATGGGGGCGGGGTTTGCTCGTTGAATGATAGCAGTGCTGTCCAAGGGCCAGGAACTGGATGGGGGCGGGGCTTTGCTCGGTGAATGACAGCAGTGCTGCCCAAGTGCTAGAGATTGATGGGGGCGGGGTTTGCTCGTTGAATGATAGCAGTGCTGTCCAAGGGCCAGGAACTGGATGGGGGCGGGGCATTGCTCGGTGAATGACAGCAGTGCTGACCAAGTGCCAGGAGCTGGATGGGGGCGGGGCTTTGCTCGGTGAATGACAGCAGTGCTGCCAACAGCTAGGAGCCGGATGGGGGCGGGGCTTTGCTCGGTGACTGACAGCAGTGCTGCCCAAGTGCTAGAGATTGATGGGAGCGGGGTTTGCTCGTTGAATGACAGCAGTGCTGTCCAAGGGCCAGGAACTGGATGGGGGCGTGGCTTTGCTCGGTGAATGACAGCAGTGGTGCCCAAGTGCCAGGAGCTGGATGGGGGCGGGGTTTGCTCGGTGAATGGCAGCAGTGCTGCCCAAGTGCCAGGAGCTGGATGGGGGCGGAGCTTTGCTCGGTGAATGACAGCAGTGCTGCCCAAGTGCCAGGAGCTGGATGGGGGCGGGGCTTTGCTCGGTGAATGACAGCAGTGCTGCCCAAGTGCCAGGAGCCGGATGGGGGCGGGGCTTTGCTCGGTGAATGACAGCAGTGCTGCCCAAGTGCCAGGAGCTGGATGGGGGCGGGGCTTTGCTCGGTGAATGACAGCCGAGCTGCCCAAGTGCTAGAGATTGATGGGGGCGGGGTTTGCTCGTTGAATGACAGCAGTGCTGTCCAAGTGCCAGGAGCTGGATGGGGGCGTGGCTTTGCTCGGTGAATGACAGCAGTGCTGCCCAAGTGCCAGTGTCTGGATGGGGGCGGGGCTTTGCTCGGTGAATGACAGCCGTGATGCCCATGTGCCAGGAGCTGTATGGGGGCGGGGCTTTACTTGGTGAATGACAGCAGTGCTGCCCAAGTGCTAGGAGCTGGAAGAGGGCGGGGCTTTACTCTGTGAATGACAGCAGTGCTACCCAAGAGGTAGGAGCCGGATGGGGGCGGGGCTTTGCTCGGTGAATGACAGCAGTACTACCCAAGAGCTAGGAGCCGGATGGGGGCGGGGCTTTGCTCGGTGAATGACAGCAGTGCTGCCCAAGTGCCAGTATCTGGATGGGGGCGTGGCTTTGCTCGGTGAATGACAGCAGTGCTGCCCAAGTGCCAAGATCTGGATGGGGGCGGGGCTTTGCTCGGTGAATGACAGCAGTGCTGCCCAAGTGCCAGGAGCTGGATGGGGGCAGGATTTGCTCGGTGAATGACAGCAGTGCTACCCAAGTGCCAGGAGCTGGATGGGGGCGGGGTTTGCTCGGTGAATGGCAGCAGTGCTGCCCAAGTGCCAGGAGCTGGATGTGGGCGGGGCTTTGCTCGGTGAATGACAGCAGTGCTGCCAACAGCTAGGAGCCGGATGGGGGCGGGGCTTTGCTCGGTGAATGACAGCAGTGCTGCCCAAGTGCTAGAGATTGATGGGGGCGGGGTTTGCTCGTTGAATGATAGCAGTGCTGTCCAAGGGCCAGGAACTGGATGGGGGCGGGGCATTGCTCGGTGAATGACAGCAGTGCTGCCCAAGTGCCAGGAGCTGGATGGGGGCGGGGCTTTGCTCGGTGAATGACAGCAGTGCTGCCAACAGCTAGGAGCCGGATGGGGGCGGGGCTTTGCTCGGTGAATGACAGCAGTGCTGCCCAAGTGCTAGAGATTGATGGGGGCGGGGTTTGCTCGTTGAATGATAGCAGTGCTGTCCAAGGGCCAGGAACTGGATGGGGCGGGGCTTTGCTCGGTGAATGACAGCAGTTCTGCCCAAGTGCAGGAGCTGGATGGGGGCGGGGCTTTACTTGGTGAATGACAGCAGTGCTGCCCAAGTGCTAGGAGCTGGAAGAGGGCGGGGCTTTGCTCGGTGAATGACAGCAGTGCTGCCAAAGTGCCAGGAGCGGGATGGGGGCGTGGCTTTGCTCGGTGAATGACAGCAGTGCTGCCCAAGTGCCAGGAGCTGGATGGGGGCGTGGCTTTGCTCGGTGAATGACAGCAGTGCTGCCCAAGTGCCAGGAGCTGGATGGGGGCGGGGCTTTGCTCGGTGAATGACAGCAGTGCTGCCCAAGTGCCAGGAGCTGGATTGGGGCGGAGCTTTGCTCGGTGAATGACAGCAGTGCTGCCCAAGTGCCAGGAGCTGGATGGGGGCGTGGCTTTGCTCGGTGAATGACAGCAGTGCTGCCCAAGTGCCAGGAGCCGGATGGGGGCGGGGCTTTGCTCGGTGAATGACAGCAGTGCTGCCCAAGTGCCAGGAGCTGGATGTGGGCGTGGCTTTGCTCGGTGAATGACAGCAGTGCTGCCCAAGTGCCAGGAGCTGGATGGGGGCGGGGCTTTGCTCGGTGACTGACAGCAGTGCTGCCCAAGTGCCAGTGTCTGGATGTGGGCGGGGCTTTGCTCGGTGAATGACAGCCGTGATGCCCAAGTTCCAGGAGCTGGATGGGGGCGTGGCTTTGCTCGGTGAATGACAGCAATGCTGCCCAAGTGCCAGGAGCTGGATGTGGGCGGGGCTTTGCTCGGTGAATGACAGCAGTGCTGCCCAAGAGCTAGAAGCCGGATGGGGGCGGTGCTTTGCTCGGTGAATGACAGCAGTGCTGCCGAAGTGCCAAGAGCTGGATGGGGGCGGGGCTTTGCTCGGTGAATGACAGCAGCAGTGACCAAGTGCTAGGAGCTTGATGGGGGCGGGATTTTGCTTGGTGAATGACAGCAGTGCTGCCCAAGTGCCAGAAGCTGGATGTGGGCGGGGCTTTGCTCGGTGAATGACAGCAGTGCTGCCCCAGTACCAGGAGCTGGATGGGGGCGGGGCTTTGCTCGGTGAATGACAGCAGGGCTGCCCAAGTGCCAGGAGCTGGATGGGGGCGGGGCTTTACTCTGTGAATGACAGCAGTGCTCCCCAAGTGCTAGGAGCTGGATGTGGGCGGGGCTTTGCTCGGTGAATGACAGCAGTGCTGCCCCAGTACCAGGAGCTGGATGGGGGCGGGGCTTTGCTCGGTGAATGACAACCGTGCTGCCCAAGTCCTAGAGATTGATGGGGGCGGGGTTTGCTCGTTGAATGACAGCAGTGCTACCCAAGTGCCAGGAGCTGTATGGGGGCGGGGCTTTGCTCGGTGAATGACAGCAGTGCTGCCCAAGTGCCAGGAGCTGGATGGGGGCGTGGCTTTGCTCGGTGAATGACAGCAGTGCTGCCCAAGTTCCAGGATCTGGATGGGGGCGTGGCTTTGCTCGGTGAATGACAGCAGTGCTGCCCAAGTGCCAGGAGCTGGATGGGGGTGGGGCTTTGCTCAGTGAATGACAGCAGTGCTGCCCAAGACCTAGGAGCTGGATGTGGGCGGGGCTTTGATCGGTGAATGACAGCAGTTCTGCCCAAGAGCTAGGAGCTGGAAGGGGGCGGGGCTTTGCTCGGTGAATGACAGCAGTGGTGCCCAAGTGCCAGGAGCTGGATGGGGGCGGGGTTTGCTAGGTGAATGGCAGCAGTGCTGCCCAAGTGCCAGGAGCTGGATGGGGGCGGAGCTTTGCTCGGTGAATGACAGCAGTGCTGCCCAGGTGCCAGGATCTGGATGGGGGCGGGGCTTTGCTCGGTGAATGACAGCAGTGCGGCCCAAGTTCCAGGAGCTGGATGAGGGCGGAGCTTTGCTTTGTGAATGACAGCAGTGCTGCCCAAGTGCCAGGAGCTGGATGGGGGCGGAGCTTTGCTCGGTGAATGACAGCAGTGCTGCCCAAGTGCCAGGATCTGGATGGGGGCGGGGCTTTGCTGGGTGAATGACAGCAGTGCGGGCCAAGTGCCAGGAGCTGGATGGGGGCGTGGCTTTGCTCGGTGAATGACAGCAGTGCTGACCAAGTGCCAGGAGCTGGATGGGGGCTGGGCTTTGCTCGGTGAATGACAGCAGTGCTGCCAACAGCTAGGAGCCGGATGGGGGCGGGGCTTTGCTCGGTGAATGACAGCAGTGCTGCCCAAGTGCCATAAGGTGGATGGGGGCGGGGTTTGCTCCGTGAATGACAGCAGTGCTGCCCAAGTGCCAGGAGCTGGATGGGGCGGGGCTTTGCTCGGTGAATGACAGCAGTGCTGCCCAAGTGCCATAAGGTGGATGGGGGCGGGGTTTGCTCCGTGAATGACAGCAGTGCTGCCCAAGAGCTAGGAGCCGGATGTGGGCGGGGCTTTGCTCGGTGAATGACAGCAGTGCTGCCCAAGTGCCAGTATCTGGATGGGGGCGGGGCTTTGCTCGGTGAATGATAGCAGTGCTGCCCAAGTGCCAAGATCTGGATGGGGGCGGGGCTTTGCTCGGTGAATGACAGCAGTGCTGCCAACAGCTAGGAGCCGGATGGGGGCGGGGCTTTGCTCGGTGAATGACAGCAGTGCTGCCCAAGTGCTAGAGATTGATGGGGGCGGGGTTTGCTCGTTGAATGGCAGCAGTGCTGTCCAAGGGCCAGGAACTGGATGGGGGCGGGGCATTGCTCGGTGAATGACAGCAGTGCTGACCAAGTGCCAGGAGCTGGATGGGGGCTGGGCTTTGCTCGGTGAATGACAGCAGTGCTGCCAACAGCTAGGAGCCGGATGGGGGCGGGGCTTTGCTCGGTGAATGACAGCAGTGCTACCCAAGAGCTAGGAGCCGGATGGGGGCGGGGCTTTGCTCGGTGAATGGCAGCAGTGCTGCCCAAGTGCCAGGAGCTGGATGGGGGCGTGGCTTTGCTCGGTGAATGACAGCAGTGCTGCCCAAGTGCCAGGAGCTGGATGGGGGCGTGGCTTTGCTCGTTGAATGACAGCAGTGGTGCCCAAGTGCCAGGAGCTGGATGGGGGCGGGGCTTTGCTCGGTGAATGACAGCAGTGCTGCCCAAGTGCCAGGAGCCGGATGGGGGCGGGGCTTTGCTCGGTGAATGACAGCAGTGCTGCCCAAGTGCCAGGAGCTGGATGGGGGCGGGGCTTTGCTCGGTGAATGACAGCAGTGCTGCCCAAGTGCCAGGATCTGGATGGGGGCGGGGCTTTGCTGGGTGAATGACAGCAGTGCTGCCCAAGTGCCAGGAGCTGGATGGGGGCAGGATTTGCTCGGTGAATGACAGCAGTGCTGCCAACAGCTAGGAGCCGGATAGGGGCGGGGCTTTGCTCGGTGAATGACAGCAGTGCTGCCCAAGTGCTAGAGATTGATGGGGGCGGGGTTTGCTCGTTGAATGATAGCAGTGCTGTCCAAGGGCCAGGAACTGGATGGGGGCGGGGCATTGCTCGGTGAATGACAGCAGTGCTGACCAAGTGCCAGGAGCTGGATGGGGGCGGGGCTTTGCTCGGTGAATGACAGCAGTGCTGCCAACAGCTAGGAGCCGGATGGGGGCTGGGCTTTGCTCGGTGAATGACAGCAGTGCTGCCCAAGTGCTAGAGATTGATGGGGGCGGGGTTTGCTCGTTGAATGATAGCAGTGCTGTCCAAGGGCCAGGAACTGGATGGGGGCGGGGCTTTGCTCGGTGAATGACAGCAGTTCTGCCCAAGTGCAGGAGCTGGATGGGGGCGGGGCTTTACTTGGTGAATGACAGCAGTGCTGCCCAAGTGCCAGGAGCCGGATGGGGGCGGGGCTTTGCTCGGTGAATGACAGCAGTGCTGCCCAAGTACCAGGAGCTGGATGTGGGCGTGGCTTTGCTCGGTGAATGACAGCAGTGCTGCCCAAGTGCTTGGAGCTGGATGGGGGCGGGGCTTTGCTCGGTGAATGACAGCCGAGCTGCCCAAGTGCTAGAATTGATGGGGGCGGGGTTTGCTCGTTGAATGACAGCAGTGCTGTCCAAGTGCCAGGAGCTGGATGGGGGCGTGGCTTTGCTCGGTGAATGACAGCAGTGCTGCCCAAGTGCCAGGAGCTGGATGGGGGCGGGGCTTTGCTCGGTGAATGACAGCAGTGCTGCCCAAGTGCCAGTGTCTGGATGGGGGCGGGGCTTTGCTCGGTGAATGACAGCCGTGATGCCCATGTGCCAGGAGCTGTATGGGGGCGGGGCTTTACTTGGTGAATGACAGCAGTGCTGCCCAAGTGCTAGGAGCTGGAAGAGGGCGGGGCTTTACTCTGTGAATGACAGCAGTGCTACCCAAGAGCTAGGAGCCGGATGGGGGCGGGGCTTTGCTCGGTGAATGACAGCAGTGCTACCCAAGAGCTAGGAGCCGGATGGGGGCGGGGCTTTGCTCCGTGAATGACAGCAGTGCTACCCAAGTGCCATAAGCTGGATGGGGGCGGCGTTTTCTTGGTGAATGACAGCAGTGCTGCCCAAGTGCCAGGAGCTGTATGGGGGCGGGGCTTTGCTCGGTGAATGACAGCAGTGCTGCCCAAGTGCCACGAGCTGGATGGGGGCGGGGCTTTGCTCTGTGAATGACAGCAGTGCTGCCCAAGTACCAGGAGCTGGATGTGGGCGGGGCTTTGCTCGGTGAATGACAGCAGTGCTGCCCAAGTGCCAGGAGCTGGATGGGGGCGTGGCTTTGCTCGGTGAATGACAGCAGTGCTGCCCAAGTGCCAGGAGCTGGATGGGGGTGGGGCTTTGCTCGGTGAATGACAGCAGTGCTGCCCAAGTTCCAGGAGGTGGATGGGGGCGGGGCTTTGCTGGGTGAATGACAGCAGTGCGGCCCAAGTGCCAGGAGCTGGATGAGGGCGGGGCTTTGCTCGGTGAATGATAGCTGTTCTGCCCAAGTGCAGGAGCTGGATGGGGGCGGGGCTTTACTTGGTGAATAACAGCAGTGCTGCCCAAGTGCTAGGAGCTGGAAGAGGGCGGGGCTTTGCTCTGTGAATGACAGCAGCACTGAGCAAGTGCTTGGAGCTTGATGGGGGCGGGGCTTTGCTCGGTGAATGACAGCAGTGCTACCCAAGAGCTAGGAGCCGGATGGGGGCGGGGCTTTGCTCGGTGAATGGCAGCAGTGCTGCCCAAGTGCCAGGAGCTGGATGGGGGCGTGGCTTTGCTCGGTGAATGACAGCAGTGCTGCCCAAGTGCCAGGAGCTGGATGGGGGCGTGGCTTTGCTCGGTGAATGACAGCAGTGGTGCCCAAGTGCCAGGAGCTGGATGGGGGCGGGGTTTGCTCGGTGAATGACAGCAGTGCTGCCCAAGTGCCAGGAGCTGGATGGGGGCGGAGCTTTGCTCGGTGAATGACAGCAGTGCTGCCCAAGTGCCAGGAGCTGGATGGGGGCGGGGCTTTGCTCGGTGAATGACAGCAGTGCTGCCCAAGTGCCAGGAGCCGGATGGGGGCGGGGCTTTGCTCGGTGAATGACAGCAGTGCTGCCCAAGTACCAGGAGCTGGATGTGGGCGTGGCTTTGCTCGGTGAATGACAGCAGTGCTGCCCAAGTGCCAGGAGCTGGATGGGGGCGGGGCTTTGCTCGGTGAATGACAGCCGAGCTGCCCAAGTGCTAGAGATTGATGGGGGCGGGGTTTGCTCGTTGAATGACAGCAGTGCTGCCCAAGTGCCAGGAGCTGGATGGGGGCGGGGCTTTGCTCGGTGACTGACAGCAGTGCTGCCCAAGTGCCAGTGTCTGGATGGGGGCGGGCTTTGCTCGGTGAATGACAGCCGTGATGCCCATGTGCCAGGAGCTGTATGGGGGCGGGGCTTTACTTGGTGAATGACAGCAGTGCTGCCCAAGTGCTAGGAGCTGGAAGAGGGCGGGCCTTTACTCTGTGAATGACAGCAGTGCTACCCAAGAGCTAGGAGCCGGATGGGGGCGGGGCTTTGCTCGGTGAATGACAGCAGTGCTACCCAAGAGCTAGGAGCCGGATGGGGGCGGGGCTTTGCTCCGTGAATGACAGCAGTGCTACCCAAGTGCCATAAGCTGGATGGGGGCGGGGTTTTCTTGGTGAATGACAGCAGTGCTGCCCAAGTGCCAGGAGCTGTATGGGGGCGGGGCTTTGCTCGGTGAATGACAGCAGTGCTGCCCAAGTGCCAGGAGCTGGATGGGGGCGGGGCTTTGCTCTGTGAATGACAGCAGTGCTGCCCAAGTACCAGGAGCTGGATGGGGGCGGGGCTTTGCTCGGTGAATGACAGCAGTGCTGCCCAAGTGCCAGGAGCTGGATGGGGGCGTGGCTTTGCTCGGTGAATGACAGCAATGGTGCCCAAGTGCCAGGAGCTGGATGTGGGCGGGGCTTTGCTCGGTGAATGACAGCAGTGCTGCCCAAGAGCTAGAAGCCGGATGGGGGCGGTGCTTTGCTCGGTGAATGACAGCAGCAGTGACCAAGTGCTAGAAGCTTGATGGGGGCGGGACTTTGCTCGGTGAATGACAGCAGTGCTGCCCAAGTACCAGGAGCTGGATGGGGGCGCGGCTTTGCTCGGTGAATGACAGAAGTGCTGCCCAAGTGCCAGGAGCTGGATGGGGGCGTGGCTTTGCTCGGTGAATGACAGCAGTGCTGCCCTAGTGCCAGGAGCTGGATGGGGGCGGGGCTTTGCTCGGTGAATGATAGCAGTGCTGCCCAAGTACCAGGAGCTGGATGGGGGCGGGGCTTTGCTATGTGAATGACAGCAGTGCTGCCCAAGTGCCAGGAGCTGGATGTGGGCGGGGCTTTGCTCGGTGAATGACAGCAGTGCTGCCCAAGTGCCAGGAGCTGGATGGGGGCGGGGCTTTGCTCGGTGAATGACAGCAGTGCTGCCCAAGTGCTAGAGATTGATGGGGGCGGGGTTTGCTCGTTGAATGATAGCAGTGCTGTCCAAGGGCCAGGAACTGGATGGGGGCGGGGCTTTGCTCGGTGAATGACAGCAGTTCTGCCCAAGTGCAGGAGCTGTATGGGGGCGGGGCTTTACTTGGTGAATGACAGCAGTGCTGCCCAAGTGCTAGGAGCTGGAAGAGGGCGGGGCTTTACTCTGTGAATGACAGCAGTGCTACCCAAGAGCTAGGAGCCGGATGGGGGCGGGGCTTTGCTCGGTGAATGACAGCAGTGCTACCCAAGAGCTAGGAGCCGGATGGGGGCGGGGCTTTGCTCGGTGAATGGCAGCAGTGCTGCCCAAGTGCCAGGAGCTGGATGGGGGCGTGGCTTTGCTCGGTGAATGACAGCAGTGCTGCCCAAGTGCCAGGAGCTGGATGGGGGCGTGGCTTTGCTCGGTGAATGACAGCAGTGGTGCCCAAGTGCCAGGAGCTGGATGGGGGCGGGGTTTGCTCGGTGAATGGCAGCAGTGCTGCCCAAGTGCCAGGAGCTGGATGGGGGCGGAGCTTTTCTCGGTGAATGACAGCAGTGCTGCCCAAGTGCCAGGAGCTGGATGGGGGCGGGGCTTTGCTCGGTGAATGACAGCAGTGCTGCCCAAGTGCCAGGAGCCGGATGGGGGCGGGGCTTTGCTCGGTGAATGACAGCAGTGCTGCCCAAGTACCAGGAGCTGGATGTGGGCTTGGCTTTGCTCGGTGAATGACAGCAGTGCTGCCCAAGTGCCAGGAGCTGGATGGGGGCGGGGCTTTGCTCGGTGACTGACAGCAGTGCTGCCCAAGTACCAGGAGCTGGATGTGGGCGTGCCTTTGCTCGGTGAATGGCAGCAGTGCTGCCCAAGTGCCAGGAGCTGGATGTGGGCGGGGCTTTGCTCGGTGAATGACAGCAGTGCTGCCCAAGTGCCAGGAGCTGGATGGGGGCGGGGCTTTGCTCGGTGACTGACAGCAGTGCTGCCCAAGTGCCAGTGTCTGGATGGGGGCGGGGCTTTGCTCGGTGAATGACAGCCGTGATGCCCATGTGCCAGGAGCTGTATGGGGGCGGGGCTTTACTTGGTGAATGACAGCAGTGCTGCCCAAGTGCTAGGAGCTGGAAGAGGGCGGGGCTTTACTCTGTGAATGACAGCAGTGCTACCCAAGAGCTAGGAGCCGGATGGGGGCGGGGCTTTGCTCGGTGAATGACAGCAGTGCTACCCAAGAGCTAGGAGCCGGATGGGGGCGGGGCTTTGCTCCGTGAATGACAGCAGTGCTACCCAAGTGCCATAAGCTGGATGGGGGCGGGGTTTTCTTGGTGAATGACAGCAGTGCTGCCCAAGTGCCAAGAGCTGGATGTGGGCGGGGCTTTGCTCGGTGAATGACAGCAGTGCTGCCCAAGTGCCAGGAGCTGGATGGGGGCGGGGCTTTGCTCGGTGACTGACAGCAGTGCTGCCCAAGTGCCAGTGTCTGGATGGGGGCGGGGCTTTGCTCGGTGAATGACAGCCGTGATGCCCATGTGCCAGGAGCTGTATGGGGGCGGGGCTTTACTTGGTGAATGACAGCAGTGCTGCCCAAGTGCTAGGAGCTGGAAGAGGGCGGGGCTTTACTCTGTGAATGACAGCAGTGCTACCCAAGAGCTAGGAGCCGGATGGGGGCGGGGCTTTGCTCGGTGAATGACAGCAGTGCTACCCAAGAGCTAGGAGCCGGATGGGGGCGGGGCTTTGCTCCGTGAATGACAGCAGTGCTACCCAAGTGCCATAAGCTGGATGGGGGCGGGGTTTTCTTGGTGAATGACAGCAGTGCTGCCCAAGTGCCAGGAGCTGGATGGGGGCGGGGCTTTGCTCTGTGAATGACAGCAGTGCTGCCCAAGTACCAGGAGCTGGATGTGGGCGGGGCTTTGCTCGGTGAATGACAGCAGTGCTGCCCAAGTGCCAGGAGCTGGATGGGGGCGTGGCTTTGCTCGGTGAATGACAGCAGTGCTGCCCAAGTGCCAGGAGCTGGATGGGGGCGGGGCTTTGCTCGGTGAATGACAGCAGTGCTGCCCAAGTTCCAGGAGGTGGATGGGGGCGGGGCTTTGCTCTGTGAATGACAGCAGTGCTGCCCAAGTGCCAGTATCTGGATGGGGGCGGGGCTTTGCTCGGTGAATGACAGCAGTGCTGACCAAGTGACAGGAGCTGGATGGGGGCGTGGCTTTGCTCGGTGAATGACAGCAATGCTGCCCAAGTGCCAGGAGCTGGATGTGGGCGGGGCTTTGCTCGGTGAATGACAGCAGTGCTGCCAACAGCTAGGAGCCGGATGGGGGCGGGGCTTTGCTCGGTGAATGACAGCAGTGCTGCCCAAGTTCCAGGAGGTGGATGGGGGCGGGGCTTTGCTGGGTGAATGACAGCAGTGCGGCCCAAGTGCCAGGAGCTGGATGAGGGCGGGGCTTTGCTCGGTGAATGATAGCTGTTCTGCCCAAGTGCAGGAGCTGGATGGGGGCGGGGCTTTACTTGGTGAATAACAGCAGTGCTGCCCAAGTGCTAGGAGCTGGAAGAGGGCGGGGCTTTGCTCTGTGAATGACAGCAGCACTGAGCAAGTGCTTGGAGCTTGATGGGGGCGGGGCTTTGCTCGGTGAATGACAGCAGTGCTACCCAAGAGCTAGGAGCCGGATGGGGGCGGGGCTTTGCTCGGTGAATGGCAGCAGTGCTGCCCAAGTGCCAGGAGCTGGATGGGGGCGTGGCTTTGCTCGGTGAATGACAGCAGTGCTGCCCAAGTGCCAGGAGCTGGATGGGGGCGTGGCTTTGCTCGGTGAATGACAGCAGTGGTGCCCAAGTGCCAGGAGCTGGATGGGGGCGGGGTTTGCTCGGTGAATGACAGCAGTGCTGCCCAAGTGCCAGGAGCTGGATGGGGGCGGAGCTTTGCTCGGTGAATGACAGCAGTGCTGCCCAAGTGCCAGGAGCTGGATGGGGGCGGGGCTTTGCTCGGTGAATGACAGCAGTGCTGCCCAAGTGCCAGGAGCCGGATGGGGGCGGGGCTTTGCTCGGTGAATGACAGCAGTGCTGCCCAAGTACCAGGAGCTGGATGTGGGCGTGGCTTTGCTCGGTGAATGACAGCAGTGCTGCCCAAGTGCCAGGAGCTGGATGGGGGCGGGGCTTTGCTCGGTGAATGACAGCCGAGCTGCCCAAGTGCTAGAGATTGATGGGGGCGGGGTTTGCTCGTTGAATGACAGCAGTGCTGCCCAAGTGCCAGGAGCTGGATGGGGGCGGGGCTTTGCTCGGTGACTGACAGCAGTGCTGCCCAAGTGCCAGTGTCTGGATGGGGGCGGGCTTTGCTCGGTGAATGACAGCCGTGATGCCCATGTGCCAGGAGCTGTATGGGGGCGGGGCTTTACTTGGTGAATGACAGCAGTGCTGCCCAAGTGCTAGGAGCTGGAAGAGGGCGGGCCTTTACTCTGTGAATGACAGCAGTGCTACCCAAGAGCTAGGAGCCGGATGGGGGCGGGGCTTTGCTCGGTGAATGACAGCAGTGCTACCCAAGAGCTAGGAGCCGGATGGGGGCGGGGCTTTGCTCCGTGAATGACAGCAGTGCTACCCAAGTGCCATAAGCTGGATGGGGGCGGGGTTTTCTTGGTGAATGACAGCAGTGCTGCCCAAGTGCCAGGAGCTGTATGGGGGCGGGGCTTTGCTCGGTGAATGACAGCAGTGCTGCCCAAGTGCCAGGAGCTGGATGGGGGCGGGGCTTTGCTCTGTGAATGACAGCAGTGCTGCCCAAGTACCAGGAGCTGGATGTGGGCGGGGCTTTGCTCGGTGAATGACAGCAGTGCTGCCCAAGTGCCAGGAGCTGGATGGGGGCGGGGCTTTGCTCGGTGAATGACAGCAGTGCTGCCCAAGTGCCAGGAGGTGGATGGGGGCGGGGCTTTGCTCTGTGAATGACAGCAGTGCTGCCCAAGTACCAGGAGCTGGATGTGGGCGGGGCTTTGCTCGGTGAATGACAGCAGTGCTGCCCAAGTACCAGGAGCTGGATGGGGGCGGGGCTTTGCTCGGTGAATGACAGCAGTGCTGCCCAAGTACCAGGAGCTGGATGTGGGCGGGGCTTTGCTCGGTGAATGACAGCAGTGCTGCCCAAGTGCCAGGAGCTGGATGCGGGCGGGTCTTTGCTCGGTGAATGACGGCAGTGCTGTCCAAGTACCAGGAGCTGGATGGGGGCGTGGCTTTGCTCGGTGAATGACAGCAATGTTGCCCAAGTGCCAGTAGCTGGATGTGGGCGGGGCTTTGCTCTGTGAATGACAGCAGTGCTGCCCAAGTGCCAGGAGCTGGATGGGGGCGGGGCTTTGCTCGGTGAATGACAGCAGTGCTGCCCAAGTGCCAGGAGCTGGATGGGGGCGTGGCTTTGCTCGGTGAATGACAGCAATGGTGCCCAAGTGCCAGGAGCTGGATGTGGGCGGGGCTTTGCTCGGTGAATGACAGCAGTGCTGCCCAAGAGCTAGAAGCCGGATGGGGGCGGTGCTTTGCTCGGTGAATGACAGCAGCAGTGACCAAGTGCTAGAAGCTTGATGGGGGCGGGACTTTGCTCGGTGAATGACAGCAGTGCTGCCCAAGTACCAGGAGCTGGATGGGGGCGCGGCTTTGCTCGGTGAATGACAGAAGTGCTGCCCAAGTGCCAGGAGCTGGATGGGGGCGTGGCTTTGCTCGGTGAATGACAGCAGTGCTGCCCTAGTGCCAGGAGCTGGATGGGGGCGGGGCTTTGCTCGGTGAATGATAGCAGTGCTGCCCAAGTACCAGGAGCTGGATGGGGGCGGGGCTTTGCTATGTGAATGACAGCAGTGCTGCCCAAGTGCCAGGAGCTGGATGTGGGCGGGGCTTTGCTCGGTGAATGACAGCAGTGCTGCCCAAGTGCCAGGAGCTGGATGGGGGCGGGGCTTTGCTCGGTGAATGACAGCAGTGCTGCCCAAGTGCTAGAGATTGATGGGGGCGGGGTTTGCTCGTTGAATGATAGCAGTGCTGTCCAAGGGCCAGGAACTGGATGGGGGCGGGGCTTTGCTCGGTGAATGACAGCAGTTCTGCCCAAGTGCAGGAGCTGTATGGGGGCGGGGCTTTACTTGGTGAATGACAGCAGTGCTGCCCAAGTGCTAGGAGCTGGAAGAGGGCGGGGCTTTACTCTGTGAATGACAGCAGTGCTACCCAAGAGCTAGGAGCCGGATGGGGGCGGGGCTTTGCTCGGTGAATGACAGCAGTGCTACCCAAGAGCTAGGAGCCGGATGGGGGCGGGGCTTTGCTCGGTGAATGGCAGCAGTGCTGCCCAAGTGCCAGGAGCTGGATGGGGGCGTGGCTTTGCTCGGTGAATGACAGCAGTGCTGCCCAAGTGCCAGGAGCTGGATGGGGGCGTGGCTTTGCTCGGTGAATGACAGCAGTGGTGCCCAAGTGCCAGGAGCTGGATGGGGGCGGGGTTTGCTCGGTGAATGGCAGCAGTGCTGCCCAAGTGCCAGGAGCTGGATGGGGGCGGAGCTTTTCTCGGTGAATGACAGCAGTGCTGCCCAAGTGCCAGGAGCTGGATGGGGGCGGGGCTTTGCTCGGTGAATGACAGCAGTGCTGCCCAAGTGCCAGGAGCCGGATGGGGGCGGGGCTTTGCTCGGTGAATGACAGCAGTGCTGCCCAAGTACCAGGAGCTGGATGTGGGCTTGGCTTTGCTCGGTGAATGACAGCAGTGCTGCCCAAGTGCCAGGAGCTGGATGGGGGCGGGGCTTTGCTCGGTGACTGACAGCAGTGCTGCCCAAGTACCAGGAGCTGGATGTGGGCGTGCCTTTGCTCGGTGAATGGCAGCAGTGCTGCCCAAGTGCCAGGAGCTGGATGTGGGCGGGGCTTTGCTCGGTGAATGACAGCAGTGCTGCCCAAGTGCCAGGAGCTGGATGGGGGCGGGGCTTTGCTCGGTGACTGACAGCAGTGCTGCCCAAGTGCCAGTGTCTGGATGGGGGCGGGGCTTTGCTCGGTGAATGACAGCCGTGATGCCCATGTGCCAGTAGCTGTATGGGGGCGGGGCTTTACTTGGTGAATGACAGCAGTGCTGCCCAAGTGCTAGGAGCTGGAAGAGGGCGGGGCTTTACTCTGTGAATGACAGCAGTGCTACCCAAGAGCTAGGAGCCGGATGGGGGCGGGGCTTTGCTCGGTGAATGACAGCAGTGCTACCCAAGAGCTAGGAGCCGGATGGGGGCGGGGCTTTGCTCCGTGAATGACAGCAGTGCTACCCAAGTGCCATAAGCTGGATGGGGGCGGGGTTTTCTTGGTGAATGACAGCAGTGCTGCCCAAGTGCCAAGAGCTGGATGTGGGCGGGGCTTTGCTCGGTGAATGACAGCAGTGCTGCCCAAGTGCCAGGAGCTGGATGGGGGCGGGGCTTTGCTCGGTGACTGACAGCAGTGCTGCCCAAGTGCCAGTGTCTGGATGGGGGCGGGGCTTTGCTCGGTGAATGACAGCCGTGATGCCCATGTGCCAGGAGCTGTATGGGGGCGGGGCTTTACTTGGTGAATGACAGCAGTGCTGCCCAAGTGCTAGGAGCTGGAAGAGGGCGGGGCTTTACTCTGTGAATGACAGCAGTGCTACCCAAGAGCTAGGAGCCGGATGGGGGCGGGGCTTTGCTCGGTGAATGACAGCAGTGCTACCCAAGAGCTAGGAGCCGGATGGGGGCGGGGCTTTGCTCCGTGAATGACAGCAGTGCTACCCAAGTGCCATAAGCTGGATGGGGGCGGGGTTTTCTTGGTGAATGACAGCAGTGCTGCCCAAGTGCCAGGAGCTGGATGGGGGCGGGGCTTTGCTCTGTGAATGACAGCAGTGCTGCCCAAGTACCAGGAGCTGGATGTGGGCGGGGCTTTGCTCGGTGAATGACAGCAGTGCTGCCCAAGTGCCAGGAGCTGGATGGGGGCGTGGCTTTGCTCGGTGAATGACAGCAGTGCTGCCCAAGTGCCAGGAGCTGGATGGGGGCGGGGCTTTGCTCGGTGAATGACAGCAGTGCTGCCCAAGTTCCAGGAGGTGGATGGGGGCGGGGCTTTGCTCTGTGAATGACAGCAGTGCTGCCCAAGTGCCAGTATCTGGATGGGGGCGGGGCTTTGCTCGGTGAATGACAGCAGTGCTGACCAAGTGACAGGAGCTGGATGGGGGCGTGGCTTTGCTCGGTGAATGACAGCAATGCTGCCCAAGTGCCAGGAGCTGGATGTGGGCGGGGCTTTGCTCGGTGAATGACAGCAGTGCTGCCAACAGCTAGGAGCCGGATGGGGGCGGGGCTTTGCTCGGTGAATGACAGCAGTGCTGCCCAAGTGCTAGAGATTGATGGGGGCGGGGTTTGCTCGTTGAATGATAGCAGTGCTGTCCAAGGGCCAGGAACTGGATGGGGGCGGGGCTTTGCTCGGTGAATGACAGCAGTTCTGCCCAAGTGCAGGAGCTGGATGGGGGCGGGGCTTTACTTGGTGAATGACAGCAGTGCTGCCCAAGTGCTAGGAGCTGGAAGAGGGCGGGGATTTGCTCTGTGAATGACAGCAGCACTGAGCAAGTGCTAGGAGCTTGATGGGGGCGGGGCTTTGCTCGGTGAATGACAGCAGTGCTACCCAAGATCTAGGAGCCGGATGGGGGCGGGGCTTTGCTCGGTGAATGGCAGCAGTGCTGCCCAAGTGCCAGGAGCTGGATGGGGGCGTGGCTTTGCTCGGTGAATGACAGCAGTGCTGCCCAAGTGCCAGGAGCTGGATGGGGGCGTGGCTTTGCTCGGTGAATGACAGCAGTGGTGCCCAAGTGCCAGGAGCTGGATGGGGGCGGGGTTTGCTCGGTGAATGGCAGCAGTGCTGCCCAAGTGCCAGGAGCTGGATGGGGGCGGAGCTTTGCTCGGTGAATGACAGCAGTGCTGCCCAAGTGCCAGGAGCTGGATGGGGGCGGGGCTTTGCTCGGTGAATGACAGCAGTGCTGCCCAAGTGCCAGGAGCCGGATGGGGGCGGGGCTTTGCTCGGTGAATGACAGCAGTGCTGCCCAAGTGCCAGGAGCTGGATGTGGGCGTGGCTTTGCTCGGTGAATGACAGCAGTGCTGTCCAAGTGCCAGGAGCTGGATGGGGGCGGGGCTTTGCTCGGTGAATGACAACCGAGCTGCCCAAGTGCTAGAGATTGATGGGGGCGGGGTTTGCTCGTTGAATGACAGCAGTGCTGTCCACGTGCCAGGAGCTGGATGGGGGCGTGGCTTTGCTCGGTGAATGACAGCAGTGCTGCCCAAGTGCCAGTGTCTGGATGGGGGCGGGGCTTTGCTCGGTGAATGACAGCCGTGATGCCCATGTGGCAGGAGCTGTATGGGGGCGGGGCTTTACTTGGTGAATGACAGCAGTGCTGCCCAAGTGCTAGGAGCTGGAAGAGGGCGGGGCTTTACTCTGTGAATGACAGCAGTGCTACCCAAGAGGTAGGAGCCGGATGGGGGCGGGGCTTTGCTCGGTGAATGACAGCAGTACTACCCAAGAGCTAGGAGCCGGATGGGGGCGGGGCTTTGCTCGGTGAATGACAGCAGTGCTGCCCAAGTGCCAGTATCTGGATGGGGGCGTGGCTTTGCTCGGTGAATGACAGCAGTGCTGCCCAAGTGCCAAGATCTGGATGGGGGCGGGGCTTTGCTCGGTGAATGACAGCAGTGCTGCCCAAGTGCCAGGAGCTGGATGGGGGCGGGGTTTGCTCGGTGAATGGCAGCAGTGCTGCCCAAGTGCCAGGAGCTGGATGTGGGCGGGGCTTTGCTCGGTGAATGACAGCAGTGCTGCCAACAGCTAGGAGCCGGATGGGGGCGGGGCTTTGCTCGGTGAATGACAGCAGTGCTGCCCAAGTGCTAGAGATTGATGGGGGCGGGGTTTGCTCGTTGAATGATAGCAGTGCTGTCCAAGGGCCAGGAACTGGATGGGGGCGGGGCATTGCTCGGTGAATGACAGCAGTGCTGCCCAAGTGCCAGGAGCTGGATGGGGGCGGGGCTTTGCTCGGTGAATGACAGCAGTGCTGCCAACAGCTAGGAGCCGGATGGGGGCGGGGCTTTGCTCGGTGAATGACAGCAGTGCTGCCCAAGTGCTAGAGATTGATGGGGGCGGGGTTTGCTCGTTGAATGATAGCAGTGCTGTCCAAGGGCCAGGAACTGGATGGGGGCGGGGCTTTGCTCGGTGAATGACAGCAGTTCTGCCCAAGTGCAGGAGCTGGATGGGGGCGGGGCTTTACTTGGTGAATGACAGCAGTGCTGCCCAAGTGCTAGGAGCTGGAAGAGGGCGGGGCTTTGCTCTGTGAATGACAGCAGCACTGAGCAAGTGCTTGGAGCTTGATGGGGGTGGGGCTTTGCTCGGTGAATGACAGCAGTGCTGCCCAAGTGCCAGGAGCTGGATGGGGGCGTGGCTTTGCTCGGTGAATGACAGCAGTGCTGCCAAAGTGCCAGGAGCTGGATGGGGGCGTGGCTTTGCTCGGTGAATGACAGCAGTGCTGCCCAAGTGCCAGGAGCTGGATGGGGGCGGAGCTTTGCTCGGTGAATGACAGCAGTGCTGCCCAAGTGCCAGGAGCTGGATGGGGGCGGGGTTTGCTCGGTGAATGGCAGCAGTGCTGCCCAAGTGCCAGGAGCTGGATGGGGGCGGAGCTTTGCTCGGTGAATGACAGCAGTGCTGCCCAAGTGCCAGGAGCTGGATGGGGGCGTGGCTTTGCTCGGTGAATGACAGCAGTGCTGCCCAAGTGCCAGGAGCCGGATGGGGGCGGGGCTTTGCTCGGTGAATGACAGCAGTGCTGCCCAAGTGCCAGGAGCTGGATGTGGGCGTGGCTTTGCTCGGTGAATGACAGCAGTGCTGCCCAAGTGCCAGGAGCTGGATGGGGGCGGGGCTTTGCTCGGTGACTGACAGCAGTGCTGCCCAAGTGCCAGTGTCTGGATGTGGGCGGGGCTTTGCTCGGTGAATGACAGCCGTGATGCCCAAGTTCCAGGAGCTGGATGGGGGCGTGGCTTTGCTCGGTGAATGACAGCAATGCTGCCCAAGTGCCAGGAGCTGGATGTGGGCGGGGCTTTGCTCGGTGAATGACAGCAGTGCTGCCCAAGAGCTAGAAGCCGGATGGGGGCGGTGCTTTGCTCGGTGAATGACAGCAGTGCTGCCGAAGTGCCAAGAGCTGGATGGGGGCGGGGCTTTGCTCGGTGAATGACAGCAGCAGTGACCAAGTGCTAGGAGCTTGATGGGGGCGGGATTTTGCTTGGTGAATGACAGCAGTGCTGCCCAAGTGCCAGAAGCTGGATGTGGGCGGGGCTTTGCTCGGTGAATGACAGCAGTGCTGCCCCAGTACCAGGAGCTGGATGGGGGCGGGGCTTTGCTCGGTGAATGACAGCAGGGCTGCCCAAGTGCCAGGAGCTGGATGGGGGCGGGGCTTTACTCTGTGAATGACAGCAGTGCTCCCCAAGTGCTAGGAGCTGGATGTGGGCGGGGCTTTGCTCGGTGAATGACAGCAGTGCTGCCCCAGTACCAGGAGCTGGATGGGGGCGGGGCTTTGCTCGGTGAATGACAACCGTGCTGCCCAAGTCCTAGAGATTGATGGGGGCGGGGTTTGCTCGTTGAATGACAGCAGTGCTACCCAAGTGCCAGGAGCTGGATGGGGGCGGGGCTTTGCTCGGTGAATGACAGCAGTGCTGCCCAAGTGCCAGGAGCTGGATGGGGGCGTGGCTTTGCTCGGTGAATGACAGCAGTGCTGCCCAAGTTCCAGGATCTGGATGGGGGCGTGGCTTTGCTCGGTGAATGACAGCAGTGCTGCCCAAGTGCCAGGAGCTGGATGGGGGTGGGGCTTTGCTCAGTGAATGACAGCAGTGCTGCCCAAGACCTAGGAGCTGGATGTGGGCGGGGCTTTGATCGGTGAATGACAGCAGTGGTGCCCAATTGCCAGGAGCTGGATGGGGGCGGGGTTTGCTCGGTGAATGGCAGCAGTGCTGCCCAAGTGCCAGGAGCTGGATGGGGGCGGAGCTTTGCTCGGTGAATGACAGCAGTGCTGCCCAGGTGCCAGGATCTGGATGGGGGCGGGGCTTTGCTCGGTGAATGACAGCAGTGCGGCCCAAGTTCCAGGAGCTGGATGAGGGCGGAGCTTTGCTTTGTGAATGACAGCAGTGCTGCCCAAGTGCCAGGAACTGGATGGGGGCGGGGCATTGCTCGGTGAATGACAGCAGTGCTGACCAAGTGCCAGGAGCTGGATGGGGGCTGGGCTTTGCTCGGTGAATGACAGCAGTGCTGCCCAAGTGCTAGAGATTGATGGGGGCGGGGTTTGCTCGTTGAATGATAGCAGTGCTGTCCAAGGGCCAGGAACTGGATGGGGGCGGGGCTTTGCTCGGTGAATGGCAGCAGTTCTGCCCAAGTGCAGGAGCTGGATGGGGGCGGGGCTTTACTTGGTGAATGACAGCAGTGCTGCCCAAGTGCTAGGAGCTGGAAGAGGGCGGGGCTTTGCTCTGTGAATGACAGCAGCACTGAGCAAGTGCTTGGAGCTTGATGGGGGCGGGGCTTTGCTCGGTGAATGACAGCAGTGCTACCCAAGAGCTAGGAGCCGGATGGGGGCGGGGCTTTGCTCGGTGAATGGCAGCAGTGCTGCCCAAGTGCCAGGAGCTGGATGGGGGCGTGGCTTTGCTCGGTGAATGACAGCAGTGCTGCCCAAGTGCCAGGAGCTGGATGGGGGCGTGGCTTTGCTCGTTGAATGACAGCAGTGGTGCCCAAGTGCCAGGAGCTGGATGGGGGCGGGGTTTGCTCGGTGAATGACAGCAGTGCTGCCCAAGTGCCAGGAGCTGGATGGGGGCGGGGCTTTGCTCGGTGAATGACAGCAGTGCTGCCAACAGCTAGGAGCCGGATGGGGGCTGGGCTTTGCTCGGTGAATGACAGCAGTGCTGCCCAAGTGCTAGAGATTGATGGGGGCGGGGTTTGCTCGTTGAATGATAGCAGTGCTGTCCAAGGGCCAGGAACTGGATGGGGGCGGGGCTTTGCTCGGTGAATGACAGCAGTTCTGCCCAAGTGCAGGAGCTGGATGGGGGCGGGGCTTTACTTGGTGAATGACAGCAGTGCTGCCCAAGTGCCAGGAGCCGGATGGGGGCGGGGCTTTGCTCGGTGAATGACAGCAGTGCTACCCAAGAGCTAGGAGCCGGATGGGGGCGGGGCTTTGCTCCGTGAATGACAGCAGTGCTGCCCAAGTGCCATAAGGTGGATGGGGGCGGGGTTTGCTCCGTGAATGACAGCAGTGCTGCCCAAGTGCCAGTATCTGGATGGGGGCGGGGCTTTGCTCGGTGAATGATAGCAGTGCTGCCAAAGTGCCAAGATCTGGATGGGGGCGGGGCTTTGCTCGGTGAATGACAGCAGTGGTGCCCAAGTTCCAGGAGCCGGATGGGGGCGGGGCTTTGCTCGGTGAATGACAGCAGTGCTGCCCAAGTGCCAGGAGCTGGATGGGGGCAGGATTTGCTCGGTGAATGACAGCAGTGCGGCGCAAGTGCCAAGAGCTGGATGGGGGCGGGGCTTTGCTCGGTGAATGACAGCAGTGCTGCCAACAGCTAGGAGCCGGATGGGGGCGGGGCTTTGCTCGGTGAATGACAGCAGTGCTGCCCAAGTGCTAGAGATTGATGGGGGCGGGGTTTGCTCGTTGAATGATAGCAGTGCTGTCCAAGGGCCAGGAACTGGATGGGGGCGGGGCTTTGCTCGGTGAATGACAGCAGTGCTGCCCAAGTGCTAGAGATTGATGGGGGCGGGGTTTGCTCGTTGAATGATAGCAGTGCTGTCCAAGGGCCAGGAACTGGATGGGGGCGGGGCATTGCTCGGTGAATGACAGCAGTGCTGACCAAGTGCCAGGAGCTGGATGGGGGCGGGGCTTTGCTCGGTGAATGACAGCAGTGCTGCCAACAGCTAGGAGCCGGATGGGGGTGGGGCTTTGCTCGGTGACTGACAGCAGTGCTGCCCAAGTGCTAGAGATTGATGGGAGCGGGGTTTGCTCGTTGAATGACAGCAGTGCTGTCCAAGGGCCAGGAACTGGATGGGGGCGTGGCTTTGCTCGGTGAATGACAGCAGTGGTGCCCAAGTGCCAGGAGCTGGATGGGGGCGGGGTTTGCTCGGTGAATGGCAGCAGTGCTGCCCAAGTGCCAGGAGCTGGATGGGGGCGGAGCTTTGCTCGGTGAATGACAGCAGTGCTGCCCAAGTGCCAGGAGCTGGATGGGGGCGGGGCTTTGCTCGGTGAATGACAGCAGTGCTGCCCAAGTGCCAGGAGCCGGATGGGGGCGGGGCTTTGCTCGGTGAATGACAGCAGTGCTGCCCAAGTGCCAGGAGCTGGATGTGGGCGTGGCTTTGCTCGGTGAATGACAGCAGTGCTGTCCAAGTGCCAGGAGCTGGATGGGGGCGGGGCTTTGCTCGGTGAATGACAGCCGAGCTGCCCAAGTGCTAGAGATTGATGGGGGCGGGGTTTGCTCGTTGAATGACAGCAGTGCTGTCCAAGTGCCAGGAGCTGGATGGGGGCGTGGCTTTGCTCGGTGAATGACAGCAGTGCTGCCCAAGTGCCAGTGTCTGGATGGGGGCGGGGCTTTGCTCGGTGAATGACAGCCGTGATGCCCATGTGCCAGGAGCTGTATGGGGGCGGGGCTTTACTTGGTGAATGACAGCAGTGCTGCCCAAGTGCTAGGAGCTGGAAGAGGGCGGGGCTTTACTCTGTGAATGACAGCAGTGCTACCCAAGAGGTAGGAGCCGGATGGGGGCGGGGCTTTGCTCGGTGAATGACAGCAGTACTACCCAAGAGCTAGGAGCCGGATGGGGGCGGGGCTTTGCTCGGTGAATGACAGCAGTGCTGCCCAAGTGCCAGTATCTGGATGGGGGCGTGGCTTTGCTCGGTGAATGACAGCAGTGCTGCCCAAGTGCCAAGATCTGGATGGGGGCGGGGCTTTGCTCGGTGAATGGCAGCAGTGCTGCCCAAGTGCCAGGAGCTGGATGGGGGCAGGATTTGCTCGGTGAATGACAGCAGTGCTGCCCAAGTGCCAGGAGCTGGATGGGGGCGGGGTTTGCTCGGTGAATGGCAGCAGTGCTGCCCAAGTGCCAGGAGCTGGATGTGGGCGGGGCTTTGCTCGGTGAATGACAGCAGTGCTGCCAACAGCTAGGAGCCGGATGGGGGCGGGGCTTTGCTCGGTGAATGACAGCAGTGCTGCCCAAGTGCTAGAGATTGATGGGGGCGGGGTTTGCTCGTTGAATGATAGCAGTGCTGTCCAAGGGCCAGGAACTGGATGGGGGCGGGGCATTGCTCGGTGAATGACAGCAGTGCTGCCCAAGTGCCAGGAGCTGGATGGGGGCGGGGCTTTGCTCGGTGAATGACAGCAGTGCTGCCAACAGCTAGGAGCCGGATGGGGGCGGGGCTTTGCTCGGTGAATGACAGCAGTGCTGCCCAAGTGCTAGAGATTGATGGGGGCGGGGTTTGCTCGTTGAATGATAGCAGTGCTGTCCAAGGGCCAGGAACTGGATGGGGCGGGGCTTTGCTCGGTGAATGACAGCAGTTCTGCCCAAGTGCAGGAGCTGGATGGGGGCGGGGCTTTACTTGGTGAATGACAGCAGTGCTGCCCAAGTGCTAGGAGCTGGAAGAGGGCGGGGCTTTGCTCGGTGAATGACAGCAGTGCTGCCAAAGTGCCAGGAGCGGGATGGGGGCGTGGCTTTGCTCGGTGAATGACAGCAGTGCTGCCCAAGTGCCAGGAGCTGGATGGGGGCGGAGCTTTGCTCGGTGAATGACAGCAGTGCTGCCCAAGTGCCAGGAGCTGGATGGGGGCGTGGCTTTGCTCGGTGAATGACAGCAGTGCTGCCCAAGTGCCAGGAGCTGGATGGGGGCGGGGCTTTGCTCGGTGAATGACAGCAGTGCTGCCCAAGTGCCAGGAGCTGGATGGGGGCGGAGCTTTGCTCGGTGAATGACAGCAGTGCTGCCCAAGTGCCAGGAGCTGGATGGGGGCGTGGCTTTGCTCGGTGAATGACAGCAGTGCTGCCCAAGTGCCAGGAGCCGGATGGGGGCGGGGCTTTGCTCGGTGAATGACAGCAGTGCTGCCCAAGTGCCAGGAGCTGGATGTGGGCGTGGCTTTGCTCGGTGAATGACAGCAGTGCTGCCCAAGTGCCAGGAGCTGGATGGGGGCGGGGCTTTGCTCGGTGACTGACAGCAGTGCTGCCCAAGTGCCAGTGTCTGGATGTGGGCGGGGCTTTGCTCGGTGAATGACAGCCGTGATGCCCAAGTTCCAGGAGCTGGATGGGGGCGTGGCTTTGCTCGGTGAATGACAGCAATGCTGCCCAAGTGCCAGGAGCTGGATGTGGGCGGGGCTTTGCTCGGTGAATGACAGCAGTGCTGCCCAAGAGCTAGAAGCCGGATGGGGGCGGTGCTTTGCTCGGTGAATGACAGCAGTGCTGCCGAAGTGCCAAGAGCTGGATGGGGGCGGGGCTTTGCTCGGTGAATGACAGCAGCAGTGACCAAGTGCTAGGAGCTTGATGGGGGCGGGATTTTGCTTGGTGAATGACAGCAGTGCTGCCCAAGTGCCAGAAGCTGGATGTGGGCGGGGCTTTGCTCGGTGAATGACAGCAGTGCTGCCCCAGTACCAGGAGCTGGATGGGGGCGGGGCTTTGCTCGGTGAATGACAGCAGGGCTGCCCAAGTGCCAGGAGCTGGATGGGGGCGGGGCTTTACTCTGTGAATGACAGCAGTGCTCCCCAAGTGCTAGGAGCTGGATGTGGGCGGGGCTTTGCTCGGTGAATGACAGCAGTGCTGCCCAAGTCCTAGAGATTGATGGGGGCGGGGTTTGCTCGTTGAATGACAGCAGTGCTACCCAAGTGCCAGGAGCTGTATGGGGGCGGGGCTTTGCTCGGTGAATGACAGCAGTGCTGCCCAAGTGCCAGGAGCTGGATGGGGGCGTGGCTTTGCTCGGTGAATGACAGCAGTGCTGCCCAAGTTCCAGGATCTGGATGGGGGCGTGGCTTTGCTCGGTGAATGACAGCAGTGCTGCCCAAGTGCCAGGAGCTGGATGGGGGTGGGGCTTTGCTCAGTGAATGACAGCAGTGCTGCCCAAGACCTAGGAGCTGGATGTGGGCGGGGCTTTGATCGGTGAATGACAGCAGTTCTGCCCAAGAGCTAGGAGCTGGAAGGGGGCGGGGCTTTGCTCGGTGAATGACAGCAGTGGTGCCCAAGTGCCAGGAGCTGGATGGGGGCGGGGTTTGCTAGGTGAATGGCAGCAGTGCTGCCCAAGTGCCAGGAGCTGGATGGGGGCGGAGCTTTGCTCGGTGAATGACAGCAGTGCTGCCCAGGTGCCAGGATCTGGATGGGGGCGGGGCTTTGCTCGGTGAATGACAGCAGTGCGGCCCAAGTTCCAGGAGCTGGATGAGGGCGGAGCTTTGCTTTGTGAATGACAGCAGTGCTGCCCAAGTGCCAGGAGCTGGATGGGGGCGGAGCTTTGCTCGGTGAATGACAGCAGTGCTGCCCAAGTGCCAGGATCTGGATGGGGGCGGGGCTTTGCTGGGTGAATGACAGCAGTGCGGGCCAAGTGCCAGGAGCTGGATGGGGGCGTGGCTTTGCTCGGTGAATGACAGCAGTGCTGCCCAAGTTCCAGGATCTGGATGGGGGCGGGGCTTTGCTCGGTGAATGACAGCAGTGCTGCCCAAGTGCCATAAGGTGGATGGGGGCGGGGTTTGCTCCGTGAATGACAGCAGTGCTGCCCAAGTGCCAGGAGCTGGATGGGGCGGGGCTTTGCTCGGTGAATGACAGCAGTGCTGCCCAAGTGCCATAAGGTGGATGGGGGCGGGGTTTGCTCCGTGAATGACAGCAGTGCTGCCCAAGAGCTAGGAGCCGGATGTGGGCGGGGCTTTGCTCGGTGAATGACAGCAGTGCTGCCCAAGTGCCAGTATCTGGATGGGGGCGGGGCTTTGCTCGGTGAATGATAGCAGTGCTGCCCAAGTGCCAAGATCTGGATGGGGGCGGGGCTTTGCTCGGTGAATGACAGCAGTGCTGCCCATGTGCCAGGAGCTGGATGGGGGCAGGATTTGCTCGGTGAATGACAGCAGTGCTGCCAACAGCTAGGAGCCGGATGGGGGCGGGGCTTTGCTCGGTGAATGACAGCAGTGCTGCCCAAGTGCTAGAGATTGATGGGGGCGGGGTTTGCTCGTTGAATGGCAGCAGTGCTGTCCAAGGGCCAGGAACTGGATGGGGGCGGGGCATTGCTCGGTGAATGACAGCAGTGCTGACCAAGTGCCAGGAGCTGGATGGGGGCTGGGCTTTGCTCGGTGAATGACAGCAGTGCTGCCAACAGCTAGGAGCCGGATGAGGGCTGGGCTTTGCTCGGTGAATGACAGCAGTGCTGCCCAAGTGCTAGAGATTGATGGGGGCGGGGTTTGCTCGTTGAATGATAGCAGTGCTGTCCAAGGGCCAGGAACTGGATGGGGGCGGGGCTTTGCTCGGTGAATGACAGCAGTTCTGCCCAAGTGCAGGAGCTGGATGGGGGCGGGGCTTTACTTGGTGAATGACAGCAGTGCTGCCCAAGTGCTAGGAGCTGGAAGAGGGCGGGGCTTTGCTCTGTGAATGACAGCAGCACTGAGCAAGTGCTTGGAGCTTGATGGGGGCGGGGCTTTGCTCGGTGAATGACAGCAGTGCTACCCAAGAGCTAGGAGCCGGATGGGGGCGGGGCTTTGCTCGGTGAATGGCAGCAGTGCTGCCCAAGTGCCAGGAGCTGGATGGGGGCGTGGCTTTGCTCGGTGAATGACAGCAGTGCTGCCCAAGTGCCAGGAGCTGGATGGGGGCGTGGCTTTGCTCGTTGAATGACAGCAGTGGTGCCCAAGTGCCAGGAGCTGGATGGGGGCGGGGCTTTGCTCGGTGAATGACAGCAGTGCTGCCCAAGTGCCAGGAGCCGGATGGGGGCGGGGCTTTGCTCGGTGAATGACAGCAGTGCTGCCCAAGTGCCAGGAGCTGGATGGGGGCGGGGCTTTGCTCGGTGAATGACAGCAGTGCTGCCCAAGTGCCAGGATCTGGATGGGGGCGGGGCTTTGCTGGGTGAATGACAGCAGTGCTGCCCAAGTGCCAGGAGCTGGATGGGGGCAGGATTTGCTCGGTGAATGACAGCAGTGCTGCCAACAGCTAGGAGCCGGATGGGGGCGGGGCTTTGCTCGGTGAATGACAGCAGTGCTGCCCAAGTGCTAGAGATTGATGGGGGCGGGGTTTGCTCGTTGAATGATAGCAGTGCTGTCCAAGGGCCAGGAACTGGATGGGGGCGGGGCATTGCTCGGTGAATGACAGCAGTGCTGACCAAGTGCCAGGAGCTGGATGGGGGCGGGGCTTTGCTCGGTGAATGACAGCAGTGCTGCCAACAGCTAGGAGCCGGATGGGGGCTGGGCTTTGCTCGGTGAATGACAGCAGTGCTGCCCAAGTGCTAGAGATTGATGGGGGCGGGGTTTGCTCGTTGAATGATAGCAGTGCTGTCCAAGGGCCAGGAACTGGATGGGGGCGGGGCTTTGCTCGGTGAATGACAGCAGTTCTGCCCAAGTGCAGGAGCTGGATGGGGGCGGGGCTTTACTTGGTGAATGACAGCAGTGCTGCCCAAGTGCCAGGAGCCGGATGGGGGCGGGGCTTTGCTCGGTGAATGACAGCAGTGCTGCCCAAGTACCAGGAGCTGGATGTGGGCGTGGCTTTGCTCGGTGAATGACAGCAGTGCTGCCCAAGTGCCTGGAGCTGGATGGGGGCGGGGCTTTGCTCGGTGAATGACAGCCGAGCTGCCCAAGTGCTAGAATTGATGGGGGCGGGGTTTGCTCGTTGAATGACAGCAGTGCTGTCCAAGTGCCAGGAGCTGGATGGGGGCGTGGCTTTGCTCGGTGAATGACAGCAGTGCTGCCCAAGTGCCAGGAGCTGGATGGGGGCGGGGCTTTGCTCGGTGACTGACAGCAGTGCTGCCCAAGTGCCAGTGTCTGGATGGGGGCGGGGCTTTGCTCGGTGAATGACAGCCGTGATGCCCATGTGCCAGGAGCTGTATGGGGGCGGGGCTTTACTTGGTGAATGACAGCAGTGCTGCCCAAGTGCTAGGAGCTGGAAGAGGGCGGGGCTTTACTCTGTGAATGACAGCAGTGCTACCCAAGAGCTAGGAGCCGAATGGGGGCGGGGCTTTGCTCGGTGAATGACAGCAGTGCTACCCAAGAGCTAGGAGCCGGATGGGGGCGGGGCTTTGCTCCGTGAATGACAGCAGTGCTACCCAAGTGCCATAAGCTGGATGGGGGCGGCGTTTTCTTGGTGAATGACAGTAGTGCTGCCCAAGTGCCAGGAGCTGTATGGGGGCGGGGCTTTGCTCGGTGAATGACAGCAGTGCTGCCCAAGTGCCACGAGCTGGATGGGGGCGGGGCTTTGCTCTGTGAATGACAGCAGTGCTGCCCAAGTACCAGGAGCTGGATGTGGGCGGGGCTTTGCTCGGTGAATGACAGCAGTGCTGCCCAAGTGCCAGGAGCTGGATGGGGGCGTGGCTTTGCTCGGTGAATGACAGCAGTGCTGCCCAAGTGCCAGGAGCTGGATGGGGGTGGGGCTTTGCTCGGTGAATGACAGCAGTGCTGCCCAAGTTCCAGGAGGTGGATGGGGGCGCGGCTTTGCTGGGTGAATGACAGCAGTGCGGCCCAAGTGCCAGGAGCTGGATGAGGGCGGGGCTTTGCTCGGTGAATGATAGCTGTTCTGCCCAAGTGCAGGAGCTGGATGGGGGCGGGGCTTTACTTGGTGAATGACAGCAGTGCTGCCCAAGTGCTAGGAGCTGGAAGAGGGCGGGGCTTTGCTCTGTGAATGACAGCAGCACTGAGCAAGTGCTTGGAGCTTGATGGGGGCGGGGCTTTGCTCGGTGAATGACAGCAGTGCTACCCAAGAGCTAGGAGCCGGATGGGGGCGGGGCTTTGCTCGGTGAATGGCAGCAGTGCTGCCCAAGTGCCAGGAGCTGGATGGGGGCGTGGCTTTGCTCGGTGAATGACAGCAGTGCTGCCCAAGTGCCAGGAGCTGGATGGGGGCGTGGCTTTGCTCGGTGAATGACAGCAGTGGTGCCCAAGTGCCAGGAGCTGGATGGGGGCGGGGTTTGCTCGGTGAATGACAGCAGTGCTGCCCAAGTGCCAGGAGCTGGATGGGGGCGGAGCTTTGCTCGGTGAATGACAGCAGTGCTGCCCAAGTGCCAGGAGCTGGATGGGGGCGGGGCTTTGCTCGGTGAATGACAGCAGTGCTGCCCAAGTGCCAGGAGCCGGATGGGGGCGGGGCTTTGCTCGGTGAATGACAGCAGTGCTGCCCAAGTACCAGGAGCTGGATGTGGGCGTGGCTTTGCTCGGTGAATGACAGCAGTGCTGCCCAAGTGCCAGGAGCTGGATGGGGGCGGGGCTTTGCTCGGTGACTGACAGCCGAGCTGCCCAAGTGCTAGAGATTGATGGGGGCGGGGTTTGCTCGTTGAATGACAGCAGTGCTGCCCAAGTGCCAGGAGCTGGATGGGGGCGGGGCTTTGCTCGGTGACTGACAGCAGTGCTGCCCAAGTGCCAGTGTCTGGATGGGGGCGGGCTTTGCTCGGTGAATGACAGCCGTGATGCCCATGTGCCAGGAGCTGTATGGGGGCGGGGCTTTACTTGGTGAATGACAGCAGTGCTGCCCAAGTGCTAGGAGCTGGAAGAGGGCGGGCCTTTACTCTGTGAATGACAGCAGTGCTACCCAAGAGCTAGGAGCCGGATGGGGGCGGGGCTTTGCTCGGTGAATGACAGCAGTGCTACCCAAGAGCTAGGAGCCGGATGGGGGCGGGGCTTTGCTCCGTGAATGACAGCAGTGCTACCCAAGTGCCATAAGCTGGATGGGGGCGGGGTTTTCTTGGTGAATGACAGCAGTGCTGCCCAAGTGCCAGGAGCTGTATGGGGGCGGGGCTTTGCTCGGTGAATGACAGCAGTGCTGCCCAAGTGCCAGGAGCTGGATGGGGGCGGGGCTTTGCTCTGTGAATGACAGCAGTGCTGCCCAAGTACCAGGAGCTGGATGTGGGCGGGGCTTTGCTCGGTGAATGACAGCAGTGCTGCCCAAGTGCCAGGAGCTGGATGGGGGCGGGGCTTTGCTCGGTGAATGACAGCAGTGCTGCCCAAGTGCCAGGAGGTGGATGGGGGCGGGGCTTTGCTCTGTGAATGACAGCAGTGCTGCCCAAGTACCAGGAGCTGGATGTGGGCGGGGCTTTGCTCGGTGAATGACAGCAGTGCTGCCCAAGTACCAGGAGCTGGATGGGGGCGGGGCTTTGCTCGGTGAATGACAGCAGTGCTGCCCAAGTACCAGGAGCTGGATGTGGGCGGGGCTTTGCTCGGTGAATGACAGCAGTGCTGCCCAAGTGCCAGGAGCTTGATGCGGGCGGGTCTTTGCTCGGTGAATGACGGCAGTGCTGTCCAAGTACCAGGAGCTGGATGGGGGCGTGGCTTTGCTCGGTGAATGACAGCAATGTTGCCCAAGTGCCAGTAGCTGGATGTGGGCGGGGCTTTGCTCTGTGAATGACAGCAGTGCTGCCCAAGTGCCAGGAGCTGGATGGGGGCGGGGCTTTGCTCGGTGAATGACAGCAGTGCTGCCCAAGTGCCAGGAGCTGGATGGGGGCGTGGCTTTGCTCGGTGAATGACAGCAATGGTGCCCAAGTGCCAGGAGCTGGATGTGGGCGGGGCTTTGCTCGGTGAATGACAGCAGTGCTGCCCAAGAGCTAGAAGCCGGATGGGGGCGGTGCTTTGCTCGGTGAATGACAGCAGCAGTGACCAAGTGCTAGAAGCTTGATGGGGACGGGACTTTGCTCGGTGAATGACAGCAGTGCTGCCCAAGTACCAGGAGCTGGATGGGGGCGCGGCTTTGCTCGGTGAATGACAGAAGTGCTGCCCAAGTGCCAGGAGCTGGATGGGGGCGTGGCTTTGCTCGGTGAATGACAGCAGTGCTGCCCTAGTGCCAGGAGCTGGATGGGGGCGGGGCTTTGCTCGGTGAATGATAGCAGTGCTGCCCAAGTACCAGGAGCTGGATGGGGGCGGGGCTTTGCTATGTGAATGACAGCAGTGCTGCCCAAGTGCCAGGAGCTGGATGTGGGCGGGGCTTTGCTCGGTGAATGACAGCAGTGCTGCCCAAGTGCCAGGAGCTGGATGGGGGCGGGGCTTTGCTCGGTGAATGACAGCAGTGCTGCCCAAGTGCTAGAGATTGATGGGGGCGGGGTTTGCTCGTTGAATGATAGCAGTGCTGTCCAAGGGCCAGGAACTGGATGGGGGCGGGGCTTTGCTCGGTGAATGACAGCAGTTCTGCCCAAGTGCAGGAGCTGTATGGGGGCGGGGCTTTACTTGGTGAATGACAGCAGTGCTGCCCAAGTGCTAGGAGCTGGAAGAGGGCGGGGCTTTGCTCTGTGAATGACAGCAGCACTGAGCAAGTGCTTGGAGCTTGATGGGGGCGGGGCTTTGCTCGGTGAATGACAGCAGTGCTACCCAAGAGCTAGGAGCCGGATGGGGGCGGGGCTTTGCTCGGTGAATGGCAGCAGTGCTGCCCAAGTGCCAGGAGCTGGATGGGGGCGTGGCTTTGCTCGGTGAATGACAGCAGTGCTGCCCAAGTGCCAGGAGCTGGATGGGGGCGTGGCTTTGCTCGGTGAATGACAGCAGTGGTGCCCAAGTGCCAGGAGCTGGATGGGGGCGGGGTTTGCTCGGTGAATGGCAGCAGTGCTGCCCAAGTGCCAGGAGCTGGATGGGGGCGGAGCTTTTCTCGGTGAATGACAGCAGTGCTGCCCAAGTGCCAGGAGCTGGATGGGGGCGGGGCTTTGCTCGGTGAATGACAGCAGTGCTGCCCAAGTGCCAGGAGCCGGATGGGGGCGGGGCTTTGCTCGGTGAATGACAGCAGTGCTGCCCAAGTACCAGGAGCTGGATGTGGGCGTGGCTTTGCTCGGTGAATGACAGCAGTGCTGCCCAAGTGCCAGGAGCTGGATGGGGGCGGGGCTTTGCTCGGTGACTGACAGCAGTGCTGCCCAAGTACCAGGAGCTGGATGTGGGCGTGGCTTTGCTCGGTGAATGGCAGCAGTGCTGCCCAAGTGCCAGGAGCTGGATGTGGGCGGGGCTTTGCTCGGTGAATGACAGCAGTGCTGCCCAAGTGCCAGGAGCTGGATGGGGGCGGGGCTTTGCTCGGTGACTGACAGCAGTGCTGCCCAAGTGCCAGTGTCTGGATGGGGGCGGGGCTTTGCTCGGTGAATGACAGCCGTGATGCCCATGTGCCAGGAGCTGTATGGGGGCGGGGCTTTACTTGGTGAATGACAGCAGTGCTGCCCAAGTGCTAGGAGCTGGAAGAGGGCGGGGCTTTACTCTGTGAATGACAGCAGTGCTACCCAAGAGCTAGGAGCCGGATGGGGGCGGGGCTTTGCTCGGTGAATGACAGCAGTGCTACCCAAGAGCTAGGAGCCGGATGGGGGCGGGGCTTTGCTCCGTGAATGACAGCAGTGCTACCCAAGTGCCATAAGCTGGATGGGGGCGGGGTTTTCTTGGTGAATGACAGCAGTGCTGCCCAAGTGCCAAGAGCTGGATGTGGGCGGGGCTTTGCTCGGTGAATGACAGCAGTGCTGCCCAAGTGCCAGGAGCTGGATGGGGGCGGGGCTTTGCTCGGTGACTGACAGCAGTGCTGCCCAAGTGCCAGTGTCTGGATGGGGGCGGGGCTTTGCTCGGTGAATGACAGCCGTGATGCCCATGTGCCAGGAGCTGTATGGGGGCGGGGCTTTACTTGGTGAATGACAGCAGTGCTGCCCAAGTGCTAGGAGCTGGAAGAGGGCGGGGCTTTACTCTGTGAATGACAGCAGTGCTACCCAAGAGCTAGGAGCCGGATGGGGGCGGGGCTTTGCTCGGTGAATGACAGCAGTGCTACCCAAGAGCTAGGAGCCGGATGGGGGCGGGGCTTTGCTCCGTGAATGACAGCAGTGCTACCCAAGTGCCATAAGCTGGATGGGGGCGGGGTTTTCTTGGTGAATGACAGCAGTGCTGCCCAAGTGCCAGGAGCTGGATGGGGGCGGGGCTTTGCTCTGTGAATGACAGCAGTGCTGCCCAAGTACCAGGAGCTGGATGTGGGCGGGGCTTTGCTCGGTGAATGACAGCAGTGCTGCCCAAGTGACAGGAGCTGGATGGGGGCGTGGCTTTGCTCGGTGAATGACAGCAGTGCTGCCCAAGTGCCAGGAGCTGGATGGGGGCGGGGCTTTGCTCGGTGAATGACAGCAGTGCTGCCCAAGTTCCAGGAGGTGGATGGGGGCGGGGCTTTGCTCTGTGAATGACAGCAGTGCTGCCCAAGTGCCAGTATCTGGATGGGGGCGGGGCTTTGCTCGGTGAATGACAGCAGTGCTGACCAAGTGACAGGAGCTGGATGGGGGCGTGGCTTTGCTCGGTGAATGACAGCAATGCTGCCCAAGTGCCAGGAGCTGGATGTGGGCGGGGCTTTGCTCGGTGAATGACAGCAGTGCTGCCAACAGCTAGGAGCCGGATGGGGGCGGGGCTTTGCTCGGTGAATGACAGCAGTGCTGCCCAAGTGCTAGAGATTGATGGGGGCGGGGTTTGCTCGTTGAATGATAGCAGTGCTGTCCAAGGGCCAGGAACTGGATGGGGGCGGGGCTTTGCTCGGTGAATGACAGCAGTTCTGCCCAAGTGCAGGAGCTGGATGGGGGCGGGGCTTTACTTGGTGAATGACAGCAGTGCTGCCCAAGTGCTAGGAGCTGGAAGAGGGCGGGGATTTGCTCTGTGAATGACAGCAGCACTGAGCAAGTGCTAGGAGCTTGATGGGGGCGGGGCTTTGCTCGGTGAATGACAGCAGTGCTACCCAAGATCTAGGAGCCGGATGGGGGCGGGGCTTTGCTCGGTGAATGGCAGCAGTGCTGCCCAAGTGCCAGGAGCTGGATGGGGGCGTGGCTTTGCTCGGTGAATGACAGCAGTGCTGCCCAAGTGCCAGGAGCTGGATGGGGGCGTGGCTTTGCTCGGTGAATGACAGCAGTGGTGCCCAAGTGCCAGGAGCTGGATGGGGGCGGGGTTTGCTCGGTGAATGGCAGCAGTGCTGCCCAAGTGCCAGGAGCTGGATGGGGGCGGAGCTTTGCTCGGTGAATGACAGCAGTGCTGCCCAAGTGCCAGGAGCTGGATGGGGGCGGGGCTTTGCTCGGTGAATGACAGCAGTGCTGCCCAAGTGCCAGGAGCCGGATGGGGGCGGGGCTTTGCTCGGTGAATGACAGCAGTGCTGCCCAAGTGCCAGGAGCTGGATGTGGGCGTGGCTTTGCTCGGTGAATGACAGCAGTGCTGTCCAAGTGCCAGGAGCTGGATGGGGGCGGGGCTTTGCTCGGTGAATGACAGCCGAGCTGCCCAAGTGCTAGAGATTGATGGGGGCGGGGTTTGCTCGTTGAATGACAGCAGTGCTGTCCACGTGCCAGGAGCTGGATGGGGGCGTGGCTTTGCTCGGTGAATGACAGCAGTGCTGCCCAAGTGCCAGTGTCTGGATGGGGGCGGGGCTTTGCTCGGTGAATGACAGCCGTGATGCCCATGTGGCAGGAGCTGTATGGGGGCGGGGCTTTACTTGGTGAATGACAGCAGTGCTGCCCAAGTGCTAGGAGCTGGAAGAGGGCGGGGCTTTACTCTGTGAATGACAGCAGTGCTACCCAAGAGGTAGGAGCCGGATGGGGGCGGGGCTTTGCTCGGTGAATGACAGCAGTACTACCCAAGAGCTAGGAGCCGGATGGGGGCGGGGCTTTGCTCGGTGAATGACAGCAGTGCTGCCCAAGTGCCAGTATCTGGATGGGGGCGTGGCTTTGCTCGGTGAATGACAGCAGTGCTGCCCAAGTGCCAAGATCTGGATGGGGGCGGGGCTTTGCTCGGTGAATGACAGCAGTGCTGCCCAAGTGCCAGGAGCTGGATGGGGGCGGGGTTTGCTCGGTGAATGGCAGCAGTGCTGCCCAAGTGCCAGGAGCTGGATGTGGGCGGGGCTTTGCTCGGTGAATGACAGCAGTGCTGCCAACAGCTAGGAGCCGGATGGGGGCGGGGCTTTGCTCGGTGAATGACAGCAGTGCTGCCCAAGTGCTAGAGATTGATGGGGGCGGGGTTTGCTCGTTGAATGATAGCAGTGCTGTCCAAGGGCCAGGAACTGGATGGGGGCGGGGCATTGCTCGGTGAATGACAGCAGTGCTGCCCAAGTGCCAGGAGCTGGATGGGGGCGGGGCTTTGCTCGGTGAATGACAGCAGTGCTGCCAACAGCTAGGAGCCGGATGGGGGCGGGGCTTTGCTCGGTGAATGACAGCAGTGCTGCCTAAGTGCTAGAGATTGATGGGGGCGGGGTTTGCTCGTTGAATGATAGCAGTGCTGTCCAAGGGCCAGGAACTGGATGGGGGCGGGGCTTTGCTCGGTGAATGACAGCAGTTCTGCCCAAGTGCAGGAGCTGGATGGGGGCGGGGCTTTACTTGGTGAATGACAGCAGTGCTGCCCAAGTGCTAGGAGCTGGAAGAGGGCGGGGCTTTGCTCTGTGAATGACAGCAGCACTGAGCAAGTGCTTGGAGCTTGATGGGGGTGGGGCTTTGCTCGGTGAATGACAGCAGTGCTGCCCAAGTGCCAGGAGCTGGATGGGGGCGTGGCTTTGCTCGGTGAATGACAGCAGTGCTGCCAAAGTGCCAGGAGCTGGATGGGGGCGTGGCTTTGCTCGGTGAATGACAGCAGTGCTGCCCAAGTGCCAGGAGCTGGATGGGGGCGGAGCTTTGCTCGGTGAATGACAGCAGTGCTGCCCAAGTGCCAGGAGCTGGATGGGGGCGGGGTTTGCTCGGTGAATGGCAGCAGTGCTGCCCAAGTGCCAGGAGCTGGATGGGGGCGGAGCTTTGCTCGGTGAATGACAGCAGTGCTGCCCAAGTGCCAGGAGCTGGATGGGGGCGTGGCTTTGCTCGGTGAATGACAGCAGTGCTGCCCAAGTGCCAGGAGCCGGATGGGGGCGGGGCTTTGCTCGGTGAATGACAGCAGTGCTGCCCAAGTGCCAGGAGCTGGATGTGGGCGTGGCTTTGCTCGGTGAATGACAGCAGTGCTGCCCAAGTGCCAGGAGCTGGATGGGGGCGGGGCTTTGCTCGGTGACTGACAGCAGTGCTGCCCAAGTGCCAGTGTCTGGATGTGGGCGGGGCTTTGCTCGGTGAATGACAGCCGTGATGCCCAAGTTCCAGGAGCTGGATGGGGGCGTGGCTTTGCTCGGTGAATGACAGCAATGCTGCCCAAGTGCCAGGAGCTGGATGTGGGCGGGGCTTTGCTCGGTGAATGACAGCAGTGCTGCCCAAGAGCTAGAAGCCGGATGGGGGCGGTGCTTTGCTCGGTGAATGACAGCAGTGCTGCCGAAGTGCCAAGAGCTGGATGGGGGCGGGGCTTTGCTCGGTGAATGACAGCAGCAGTGACCAAGTGCTAGGAGCTTGATGGGGGCGGGATTTTGCTTGGTGAATGACAGCAGTGCTGCCCAAGTGCCAGAAGCTGGATGTGGGCGGGGCTTTGCTCGGTGAATGACAGCAGTGCTGCCCCAGTACCAGGAGCTGGATGGGGGCGGGGCTTTGCTCGGTGAATGACAGCAGGGCTGCCCAAGTGCCAGGAGCTGGATGGGGGCGGGGCTTTACTCTGTGAATGACAGCAGTGCTCCCCAAGTGCTAGGAGCTGGATGTGGGCGGGGCTTTGCTCGGTGAATGACAGCAGTGCTGCCCCAGTACCAGGAGCTGGATGGGGGCGGGGCTTTGCTCGGTGAATGACAACCGTGCTGCCCAAGTCCTAGAGATTGATGGGGGCGGGGTTTGCTCGTTGAATGACAGCAGTGCTACCCAAGTGCCAGGAGCTGGATGGGGGCGGGGCTTTGCTCGGTGAATGACAGCAGTGCTGCCCAAGTGCCAGGAGCTGGATGGGGGCGTGGCTTTGCTCGGTGAATGACAGCAGTGCTGCCCAAGTTCCAGGATCTGGATGGGGGCGTGGCTTTGCTCGGTGAATGACAGCAGTGCTGCCCAAGTGCCAGGAGCTGGATGGGGGTGGGGCTTTGCTCAGTGAATGACAGCAGTGCTGCCCAAGACCTAGGAGCTGGATGTGGGCGGGGCTTTGATCGGTGAATGACAGCAGTGGTGCCCAAGTGCCAGGAGCTGGATGGGGGCGGGGTTTGCTCGGTGAATGGCAGCAGTGCTGCCCAAGTGCCAGGAGCTGGATGGGGGCGGAGCTTTGCTCGGTGAATGACAGCAGTGCTGCCCAGGTGCCAGGATCTGGATGGGGGCGGGGCTTTGCTCGGTGAATGGCAGCAGTTCTGCCCAAGTGCAGGAGCTGGATGGGGGCGGGGCTTTACTTGGTGAATGACAGCAGTGCTGCCCAAGTGCTAGGAGCTGGAAGAGGGCGGGGCTTTGCTCTGTGAATGACAGCAGCACTGAGCAAGTGCTTGGAGCTTGATGGGGGCGGGGCTTTGCTCGGTGAATGACAGCAGTGCTACCCAAGAGCTAGGAGCCGGATGGGGGCGGGGCTTTGCTCGGTGAATGGCAGCAGTGCTGCCCAAGTGCCAGGAGCTGGATGGGGGCGTGGCTTTGCTCGGTGAATGACAGCAGTGCTGCCCAAGTGCCAGGAGCTGGATGGGGGCGTGGCTTTGCTCGTTGAATGACAGCAGTGGTGCCCAAGTGCCAGGAGCTGGATGGGGGCGGGGTTTGCTCGGTGAATGACAGCAGTGCTGCCCAAGTGCCAGGAGCTGGATGGGGGCGGGGCTTTGCTCGGTGAATGACAGCCGTGATGCCCATGTGCCAGGAGCTGTATGGGGGCGGGGCTTTACTTGGTGAATGACAACAGTGCTGCCCAAGTGCTAGGAGCTGGAAGAGGGCGGGGCTTTACTCTGTGAATGACAGCAGTGCTACCCAAGAGCTAGGAGCCGGATGGGGGCGGGGCTTTGCTCCGTGAATGACAGCAGTGCTACCCAAGTGCCATAAGCTGGATGGGGGCGGGGTTTTCTTGGTGAATGACAGCAGTGCTGCCCAAGTGCCAGGAGTTGTATGGGGGCGGGGCTTTGCTCGGTGAATGACAGCAGTGCTGCCCAAGTGCCAGGAGCTGGATGGGGGCGGGGCTTTGCTCTGTGAATGACAGCAGTGCTGCCCAAGTACCAGGAGCTGGATGTGGGCGGGGCTTTGCTCGGTGAATGACAGCAGTGCTGCCCAAGTGCCAGGAGCTGGATGGGGGCGGGGCTTTGCTCGGTGAATGACAGCAGTGCTGCCCAAGTGCCAGCAGCTGGATGGGGGCGTGGCTTTGCTCGGTGAATGACAGCAGTGCTGCCCAAGTGCCAGGAGCTGGATGGGGGCGGGGCTTTGCTCGGTGAATGACAGCAGTGCTGCCCAAGTTCCAGGAGGTGGATGGGGGCGGGGCTTTGCTCTGTGAATGACAGCAGTGCTGCCCAAGTGCCAGGAGCTGGATGCGGGCGGGGCTTTGCTCGGTGAATGACGGCAGTGCTGTCCAAGTACCAGGAGCTGGATGGGGGCGTGGCTTTGCTCGGTGAATGACAGCAATGTTGCCCAAGTGCCAGGAGCTGGATGTGGGCGGGGCTTTGCTCTGTGAATGACAGCAGTGCTGCTCAAGTGCCAGGAGCTGGATGGGGGCGGGGCTTTGCTCGGTGAATGACAGCAGTGCTGCCCAAGTGCCAGGAGCTGGATGGGGGCGTGGCTTTGCTCGGTGAATGACAGCAATGGTGCCCAAGTGCCAGGAGCTGGATGTGGGCGGGGCTTTGCTCGGTGAATGACAGCAGTGCTGCCCAAGAGCTAGAAGCCGGATGGGGGCGGTGCTTTGCTCGGTGAATGACAGCAGCAGTGACCAAGTGCTAGAAGCTTGATGGGGGCGGGACTTTGCTCGGTGAATGACAGCAGTGCTGCCCAAGTACCAGGAGCTGGATGGGGGCGCGGCTTTGCTCGGTGAATGACAGAAGTGCTGCCCAAGTGCCAGGAGCTGGATGGGGGCGTGGCTTTGCTCGGTGAATGACAGCAGTGCTGCCCAAGTGCCAGGAGCTGGATGGGGGCGGGGCTTTGCTCGGTGAATGACAGCAGTGCTGCCCAAGTACCAGGAGCTGGATGGGGGCGGGGCTTTGCTATGTGAATGACAGCAGTGCTGCCCAAGTGCCAGGAGCTGGATGTGGGCGGGGCTTTGCTCGGTGAATGACAGCAGTGCTGCCCAAGTGCCAGGAGCTGGATGGGGGCGTGGCTTTGCTCGGTGAATGACAGCAGTTCTGCCCAAGTGCAGGAGCTGGATGGGGGCGGGGCTTTACTTGGTGAATGACAGCAGTGCTGCCCAAGTGCTAGGAGCTGGAAGAGGGCGGGGCTTTGCTCTGTGAATGACAGCAGCACTGAGCAAGTGCTTGGAGCTTGATGGGGCGGGGCTTTGCTCGGTGAATGACAGCAGTTCTACCCAAGAGCTAGGAGCCGGATGGGGGCGGGGCTTTGCTCGGTGAATGGCAGCAGTGCTGCCCAAGTACCAGGAGCTGGATGGGGGCGGGGCTTTGCTCGGTGAATGACAGCCGTGCTGCCCAAGTGCCAGGAGCTGGATGTGGGCGGGGCTTTGCTCGGTGAATGACAGCAGTGCTGCCCAAGTGCCAGGAGCTGGATGGGGGCGGGGCTTTGCTCGGTGACTGACAGCAGTGCTGCCCAAGTGCCAGTGTCTGGATGGGGGCGGGGCTTTGCTCGGTGAATGACAGCCGTGATGCCCATGTGCCAGGAGCTGTATGGGGGCGGGGCTTTACTTGGTGAATGACAGCAGTGCTGCCCAAGTGCTAGGAGCTGGAAGAGGGCGGGGCTTTACTCTGTGAATGACAGCAGTGCTACCCAAGAGGTAGGAGCCGGATGGGGGCGGGGCTTTGCTCGGTGAATGACAGCAGTGCTACCCAAGAGCTAGGAGCCGGATGGGGGCGGGGCTTTGCTCCGTGAATGACAGCAGTGCTACCCAAGTGCCATAAGCTGGATGGGGGCGGGGTTTTCTTGGTGAATGACAGCAGTGCTGCCCAAGTGCCAGGAGCTGTATGGGGGCGGGGCTTTGCTCGGTGAATGACAGCAGTGCTGCCCAAGTGCCAGGAGCTGGATGGGGGCGGGGCTTTGCTCTGTGAATGACAGCAGTGCTGCCCAAGTACCAGGAGCTGGATGTGGGCGGGGCTTTGCTCGGTGAATGACAGCAGTGATGCCCAAGTTCCAGGAGCTGGATGGGGGCGGGGCTTTGATCGGTGAATGACAGCAGTTCTGCCCAAGAGCTAGGAGCTGGATGGGGGCGGGGCTTTGCTCGGTGAATGACAGCAGTTCTGCCCAAGAGCTAGGAGCTGGATGGGGGCGGGGCTTTGCTCGGTGAATGACAGCAATGCTGCCCAAGTGCCAGGAGCTGGATGGGGGCGGGGCTTTGCTCGGTGAATGACAGCAGTGCTGCCCAGGTGCCAGGATCTGGATGGGGGCGGGGCTTTGCTCGGTGAATGACAGCAGTGCTGCCCAAGTGCCAGGAGCTGGATGGGGGCGGAGCTTTGCTCGGTGAATGACAGCAGTTCTTCCCAAGTGCAGGAGCTGGATGGGGGCGGGGCTTTACTTGGTGAATGACAGCAGTGCTGCCCAAGTGCCAGGAGCTGGATGGGGGCGTGGCTTTGCTCGGTGAATGACAGCAGTGGTGCCCAAGTGCCAGGAGCTGGATGGGGGCGGGGTTTGCTCGGTGAATGACAGCAGTGCTGCCCAAGTGCCAGGAGCTGGATGGGGGCGGAGCTTTGCTCGGTGAATGACAGCAGTGCTGCCCAAGTGCCAGGAGCTGGATGGGGGCGGGGCTTTGCTCGGTGAATGACAGCAGTGCTGCCCAAGTGCCAGGAGCCGGATGGGGGCGGGGCTTTGCTCGGTGAATGACAGCAGTGCTGCCCAAGTACCAGGAGCTGGATGTGGGCGTGGCTTTGCTCGGTGAATGACAGCAGTGCTGCCCAAGTGCCAGGAGCTGGATGGGGGCGGGGCTTTGCTCGGTGAATGACAGCCGAGCTGCCCAAGTGCTAGAGATTGATGGGGGCGGGGTTTGCTCGTTGAATGACAGCAGTGCTGCCCAAGTGCCAGGAGCTGGATGGGGGCGGGGCTTTGCTCGGTGACTGACAGCAGTGCTGCCCAAGTGCCAGTGTCTGGATGGGGGCGGGGCTTTGCTCGGTGAATGACAGCCGTGATGCCCATGTGCCAGGAGCTGTATGGGGGCGGGGCTTTACTTGGTGAATGACAACAGTGCTGCCCAAGTGCTAGGAGCTGGAAGAGGGCGGGGCTTTACTCTGTGAATGACAGCAGTGCTACCCAAGAGCTAGGAGCCGGATGGGGGCGGGGCTTTGCTCCGTGAATGACAGCAGTGCTACCCAAGTGCCATAAGCTGGATGGGGGCGGGGTTTTCTTGGTGAATGACAGCAGTGCTGCCCAAGTGCCAGGAGTTGTATGGGGGCGGGGCTTTGCTCGGTGAATGACAGCAGTGCTGCCCAAGTGCCAGGAGCTGGATGGGGGCGGGGCTTTGCTCTGTGAATGACAGCAGTGCTGCCCAAGTACCAGGAGCTGGATGTGGGCGGGGCTTTGCTCGGTGAATGACAGCAGTGCTGCCCAAGTGCCAGGAGCTGGATGGGGGCGGGGCTTTGCTCGGTGAATGACAGCAGTGCTGCCCAAGTGCCAGCAGCTGGATGGGGGCGTGGCTTTGCTCGGTGAATGACAGCAGTGCTGCCCAAGTGCCAGGAGCTGGATGGGGGCGGGGCTTTGCTCGGTGAATGACAGCAGTGCTGCCCAAGTTCCAGGAGGTGGATGGGGGCGGGGCTTTGCTCTGTGAATGACAGCAGTGCTGCCCAAGTGCCAGGAGCTGGATGCGGGCGGGGCTTTGCTCGGTGAATGACAGCAATGTTGCCCAAGTGCCAGGAGCTGGATGTGGGCGGGGCTTTGCTCTGTGAATGACAGCAGTGCTGCTCAAGTGCCAGGAGCTGGATGGGGGCGGGGCTTTGCTCGGTGAATGACAGCAGTGCTGCCCAAGTGCCAGGAGCTGGATGGGGGCGTGGCTTTGCTCGGTGAATGACAGCAATGGTGCCCAAGTGCCAGGAGCTGGATGTGGGCGGGGCTTTGCTCGGTGAATGACAGCAGTGCTGCCCAAGAGCTAGAAGCCGGATGGGGGCGGTGCTTTGCTCGGTGAATGACAGCAGCAGTGACCAAGTGCTAGAAGCTTGATGGGGGCGGGACTTTGCTCGGTGAATGACAGCAGTGCTGCCCAAGTACCAGGAGCTGGATGGGGGCGCGGCTTTGCTCGGTGAATGACAGAAGTGCTGCCCAAGTGCCAGGAGCTGGATGGGGGCGTGGCTTTGCTCGGTGAATGACAGCAGTGCTGCCCAAGTGCCAGGAGCTGGATGGGGGCGGGGCTTTGCTCGGTGAATGACAGCAGTGCTGCCCAAGTACCAGGAGCTGGATGGGGGCGGGGCTTTGCTATGTGAATGACAGCAGTGCTGCCCAAGTGCCAGGAGCTGGATGTGGGCGGGGCTTTGCTCGGTGAATGACAGCAGTGCTGCCCAAGTGCCAGGAGCTGGATGGGGGCGTGGCTTTGCTCGGTGAATGACAGCAGTTCTGCCCAAGTGCAGGAGCTGGATGGGGGCGGGGCTTTACTTGGTGAATGACAGCAGTGCTGCCCAAGTGCTAGGAGCTGGAAGAGGGCGGGGCTTTGCTCTGTGAATGACAGCAGCACTGAGCAAGTGCTTGGAGCTTGATGGGGGCGGGGCTTTGCTCGGTGAATGACAGCAGTTCTACCCAAGAGCTAGGAGCCGGATGGGGGCGGGGCTTTGCTCGGTGAATGGCAGCAGTGCTGCCCAAGTACCAGGAGCTGGATGGGGGCGGGGCTTTGCTCGGTGAATGACAGCCGTGCTGCCCAAGTGCCAGGAGCTGGATGTGGGCGGGGCTTTGCTCGGTGAATGACAGCAGTGCTGCCCAAGTGCCAGGAGCTGGATGGGGGCGGGGCTTTGCTCGGTGACTGACAGCAGTGCTGCCCAAGTGCCAGTGTCTGGATGGGGGCGGGGCTTTGCTCGGTGAATGACAGCCGTGATGCCCATGTGCCAGGAGCTGTATGGGGGCGGGGCTTTACTTGGTGAATGACAGCAGTGCTGCCCAAGTGCTAGGAGCTGGAAGAGGGCGGGGCTTTACTCTGTGAATGACAGCAGTGCTACCCAAGAGCTAGGAGCCGGATGGGGGCGGGGCTTTGCTCGGTGAATGACAGCAGTGCTACCCAAGAGCTAGGAGCCGGATGGGGGCGGGGCTTTGCTCCGTGAATGACAGCAGTGCTACCCAAGTGCCATAAGCTGGATGGGGGCGGGGTTTTCTTGGTGAATGACAGCAGTGCTGCCCAAGTGCCAGGAGCTGTATGGGGGCGGGGCTTTGCTCGGTGAATGACAGCAGTGCTGCCCAAGTGCCAGGAGCTGGATGGGGGCGGGGCTTTGCTCTGTGAATGACAGCAGTGCTGCCCAAGTACCAGGAGCTGGATGTGGGCGGGGCTTTGCTCGGTGAATGACAGCAGTGATGCCCAAGTTCCAGGAGCTGGATGGGGGCGGGGCTTTGATCGGTGAATGACAGCAGTTCTGCCCAAGAGCTAGGAGCTGGATGGGGGCGGGGCTTTGCTCGGTGAATGACAGCAGTTCTGCCCAAGAGCTAGGAGCTGGATGGGGGCGGGGCTTTGCTCGGTGAATGACAGCAATGCTGCCCAAGTGCCAGGAGCTGGATGGGGGCGGGGCTTTGCTCGGTGAATGACAGCAGTGCTGCCCAGGTGCCAGGATCTGGATGGGGGCGGGGCTTTGCTCGGTGAATGACAGCAGTGCTGCCCAAGTGCCAGGAGCTGGATGGGGGCGGAGCTTTGCTCGGTGAATGACAGCAGTTCTTCCCAAGTGCAGGAGCTGGATGGGGGCGGGGCTTTACTTGGTGAATGACAGCAGTGCTGCCCAAGTGCTAGGAGCTGGAAGAGGGCGGGGCTTTGCTCTGTGAATGACAGCAGCACTGAGCAAGTGCTTGGAGCTTGATGGGGGCGGGGCTTTGCTCGGTGAATGACAGCAGTGCTACCCAAGAGCTAGGAGCCGGATGGGGGCGGGGCTTTGCTCGGTGAATGGCAGCAGTGCTGCCCAAGTGCCAGGAGCTGGATGGGGGCGTGGCTTTGCTCGGTGAATGACAGCAGTGCTACCCAAGTGCCATAAGCTGGATGGGGGCGGGGTTTTCTTGGTGAATGACAGCAGTGCTGCCCAAGTGCCAGGAGCTGTATGGGGGCGGGGCTTTGCTCGGTGAATGACAGCAGTGCTGCCCAAGTGCCAGGAGCTGGATGGGGGCGGGGCTTTGCTCTGTGAATGACAGCAGTGCTGCCCAAGTACCAGGAGCTGGATGTGGGCGGGGCTTTGCTCGGTGAATGACAGCAGTGCTGCCCAAGTGCCAGGAGCTGGATGGGGGCGTGGCTTTGCTCGGTGAATGACAGCAGTGCTGCCCAAGTGCCAGGAGCTGGATGGGGGCGGGGCTTTGCTCGGTGAATGACAGCAGTGCTGCCCAAGTTCCAGGAGGTGGATGGGGGCGGGGCTTTGCTCTGTGAATGACAGCAGTGCTGCCCAAGTGCCAGTATCTGGATGGGGGCGGGGCTTTGCTCGGTGAATGACAGCAGTGCTGACCAAGTGACAGGAGCTGGATGGGGGCGGGGCTTTGCTCGGTGAATGACAGCAATGCTGCCCAAGTGCCAGGAGCTGGATGTGGGCGGGGCTTTGCTCGGTGAATGACAGCAGTGCTGCCCAAGAGCTAGAAGCCGGATGGGGGCGGTGCTTTGCTCGGTGAATGACAGCAGTGCTGCCGAAGTGCCAAGAGCTGGATGGGGGCGGGGCTTTGCTCGGTGAATGACAGCAGCAGTGACCAAGTGCTAGGAGCTTGATGGGGGCGGGACCTTGCTTGGTGAATGACAGCAGTGCTGCCCAAGTGCCAGGAGCTGGATGTGGGCGGGGCTTTGCTCGGTGAATGACAGCAGTGCTGCCCCAGTACCAGGAGCTGGATGGGGGCGGGGCTTTGCTCGGTGAATGACAGCAGTGCTGCCCAAGTGCCAGGAGCTGGATGGGGGCGGGGCTTTACTCTGTGAGTGACAGCAGTGCTCCCCAAGTGCTAGGAGCTGGATGTGGGCGGGGCTTTGCTCGGTGAATGACAGCAGTGCTGCCCCAGTACCAGGAGCTGGATGGGGGCGTGGCTTTGCTCGGTGAATGACAGCAGTGCTGCCCAAGTGCCAGGAGCTGGATGGGGGCGGGGCTTTGCTCGGTGAATGACAGCAGTGCTGCCCAAGTGCCAGGAGATGGATGTGGGCGGAGCTTTGCTCTGTGAATGACAGCAGTGCTGCCCATGTGCCATAAGCTGATGGGGGCGGGGTTTTCTTGGTGAATGACAGCAGTGCTGCCCAAGTGACAGTATCTGGATGGGGGCGGGGCTTTGCTCGGTGAATGACAGCCGTGCTGCCCAAGTCCTAGAGATTGATGGGGGCGGGGTTTGCTCGTTGAATGACAGCAGTGCTACCCAAGTGCCAGGAGCTGGATGGGGGCGGGGCTTTGCTCGGTGAATGACAGCAGTGCTGCCCAAGTGCCAGGAGCTGGATGGGGGCGTGGCTTTGCTCGGTGAATGACAGCAGTGATGCCCAAGTTCCAGGAGCTGGATGGGGGCGGGGCTTTGATCGGTGAATGACAGCAGTTCTGCCCAAGAGCTAGGAGCTGGAAGGGGGCGGGGCTTTGCTCGGTGAATGACAGCAGTTCTGCCCAAGAGCTAGGAGCTGGATGGGGGCGGGGCTTTGCTCGGTGAATGACAGCAATGCTGCCCAAGTGCTAGGAGCGGGATGGGGGCGGGGCTTTGCTCGGTGAATGACAGCAGTGCTGCCCAGGTGCCAGGATCTGGATGGGGGCGGGGCTTTGCTCGGTGAATGACAGCAGTGCGGCCCAAGTTCCAGGAGCTGGATGAGGGCGGAGCTTTGCTTTGTGAATGACAGCAGTGCTGCCCAAGTGCCAGGAGCTGGATGGGGGCGGAGCTTTGCTCGGTGAATGACAGCAGTTCTGCCCAAGTGCAGGAGCTGGATGGGGGCGGGGCTTTACTTGGTGAATGACAGCAGTGCTGCCCAAGTGCTAGGAGCTGGAAGAGGGCGGTGCTTTGCTCGGTGAATGACAGCAGTGCTGTCCATGTACCAGGAGCTGGATGGGGGCGTGGCTTTGCTCGGTGAATGACAGCAGTGCTGCCCAAGTGCCAGGAGCTGGATGGGGGCGTGGCTTTGCTCGGTGAATGACAGCAATGGTGCCCAAGTGCCAGGAGATGGATGTGGGCGGGGCTTTGCTCGGTGAATGACAGCAGTGCTGCCCAAGAGCTAGAAGCCGGATGGGGGGATGGGGGCGGTGCTTTGCTCGGTGAATGACAGAAGTGCTGCCGAAGTGCCAAGAGCTGGAAGGGGGCGGTGCTTTGCTCGGTGAATGACAGCAGCAGTGACCAAGTGCTAGAAGCTTGATGGGGGCGGGACTTTGCTCGGTGAATGACAGCAGTGCTGCCCAAGTACCAGGAGCTGGATGGGGGCGGGGTTTTCTTGGTGAATGACAGCAGTGCTGCCCAAGTGACAGGAGCTGTATGGGGGCGGGGCTTTGCTCGGTGAATGACAGCAGTGCTGCCCAAGTGCCAGGAGCTGGATGGGGGCGGGGCTTTGCTCTGTGAATGACAGCAGTGCTGCCCAAGTGCCAGGAGCTGGATGGGGGCGGGGCTTTGCTCGGTGAATGACAGCAGTGCTGCCCAAGTGCCAGGAGCTGGATGGGGGCGGGGCTTTGCTCGGTGAATGACAGCAGTGCTGCCCAAGTTCCAGGAGGTGGATGGGGGCGGGGCTTTGCTCTGTGAATGACAGCAGTGCTGCCCAAGTGCCAGTATCTGGATGGGGGCGGGGCTTTGCTCGGTGAATGACAGCAGTGCTGACCAAGTGACAGGAGCTGGATGGGGGCGTGGCTTTGCTCGGTGAATGACAGCAATGCTGCCTAAGTGCCAGGAGCTGGATGTGGGCGGGGCTTTGCTCGGTGAATGACAGCAGTGCTGCCCAAGAGCTAGAAGCCGGATGGGGGCGGTGCTTTGCTCGGTGAATGACAGCAGTGCTGCCGAAGTGCCAAGAGCTGGATGGGGGCGGGGCTTTGCTCGGTGAATGACAGCAGCAGTGACCAAGTGCTAGGAGCTTGATGGGGGCGGGACCTTGCTTGGTGAATGACAGCAGTGCTGCCCAAGTGCCAGGAGCTGGATGTGGGCGGGGCTTTGCTCGGTGAATGACAGCAGTGCTGCCCCAGTACCAGGAGCTGGATGGGGGCGGGGCTTTGCTCGGTGAATGACAGCAGTGCTGCCCAAGTGCCAGGAGCTGGATGGGGGCGGGGCTTTACTCTGTGAGTGACAGCAGTGCTCCCCAAGTGCTAGGAGCTGGATGTGGGCGGGGCTTTGCTCGGTGAATGACAGCAGTGCTGCCCCAGTACCAGGAGCTGGATGGGGGCGTGGCTTTGCTCGGTGAATGACAGCAGTGCTGCCCAAGTGCCAGGAGCTGGATGGGGGCGGGGCTTTGCTCGGTGAATGACAGCAGTGCTGCCCAAGTGCCAGGAGATGGATGTGGGCGGAGCTTTGCTCTGTGAATGACAGCAGTGCTGCCCATGTGCCATAAGCTGATGGGGGCGGGGTTTTCTTGGTGAATGACAGCAGTGCTGCCCAAGTGACAGTATCTGGATGGGGGCGGGGCTTTGCTCGGTGAATGACAGCCGTGCTGCCCAAGTCCTAGAGATTGATGGGGGCGGGGTTTGCTCGTTGAATGACAGCAGTGCTACCCAAGTGCCAGGAGCTGGATGGGGGCGGGGCTTTGCTCGGTGAATGACAGCAGTGCTGCCCAAGTGCCAGGAGCTGGATGGGGGCGTGGCTTTGCTCGGTGAATGACAGCAGTGATGCCCAAGTTCCAGGAGCTGGATGGGGGCGGGGCTTTGATCGGTGAATGACAGCAGTTCTGCCCAAGAGCTAGGAGCTGGAAGGGGGCGGGGCTTTGCTCGGTGAATGACAGCAGTTCTGCCCAAGAGCTAGGAGCTGGATGGGGGCGGGGCTTTGCTCGGTGAATGACAGCAATGCTGCCCAAGTGCCAGGAGCTGGATGGGGGCGGGGCTTTGCTCGGTGAATGACAGCAGTGCTGCCCAGGTGCCAGGATCTGGATGGGGGCGGGGCTTTGCTCGGTGAATGACAGCAGTGCGGCCCAAGTTCCAGGAGCTGGATGAGGGCGGAGCTTTGCTTTGTGAATGACAGCAGTGCTGCCCAAGTGCCAGGAGCTGGATGGGGGCGGAGCTTTGCTCGGTGAATGACAGCAGTTCTGCCCAAGTGCAGGAGCTGGATGGGGGCGGGGCTTTACTTGGTGAATGACAGCAGTGCTGCCCAAGTGCCAGGAGCTGGATGGGGGCGTGGCTTTGCTCGGTGAATGACAGCAGTGGTGCCCAAGTGCCAGGAGCTGGATGGGGGCGGGGCTTTGCTCGGTGAATGACAGCAGTGCTGTCCATGTACCAGGAGCTGGATGGGGGCGTGGCTTTGCTCGGTGAATGACAGCAGTGCTGCCCAAGTGCCAGGAGCTGGATGGGGGCGTGGCTTTGCTCGGTGAATGACAGCAATGGTGCCCAAGTGCCAGGAGATGGATGTGGGCGGGGCTTTGCTCGGTGAATGACAGCAGTGCTGCCCAAGAGCTAGAAGCCGGATGGGGGCGGTGCTTTGCTCGGTGAATGACAGAAGTGCTGCCGAAGTGCCAAGAGCTGGAAGGGGGCGGTGCTTTGCTCGGTGAATGACAGCAGCAGTGACCAAGTGCTAGAAGCTTGATGGGGGCGGGACTTTGCTCGGTGAATGACAGCAGTGCTGCCCAAGTACCAGGAGCTGGATGGGGGCGGGGCTTTGCTCGGTGAATGACAGCAGTGCTGCCCAAGTGCCAGGAGCTGGATGGGGGCGTGGCTTTGCTCGGTGAATGACAGCAGTGCTGCCCAAGTGCCAGGAGCTGGATGTGGGCGTGGCTTTGCTCGGTGAATGACAGCAGTGCTGCCCAAGTGCCAGGAGCTGGATGGGGGCGGGGCTTTGCTCGGTGAATGACAGCAGTGCTGCCCAAGTACCAGGAGCTGGATGGGGGCGGGGCTTTGCTCTGTGAATGACAGCAGTGCTGCCCAAGTGCCAGGAGCTGGATGGGGGCGGGGCTTTGCTCGGTGAATGACAGCAGTGCTGCCCAAGTGCCAGGAGCTGGATGGGGGCGGGGCTTTGCTCGGTGAATGACAGCAGTGCTGCCCAAGTGCCAGGAGCTGTATTGGGGTGGGGCTTGCTGGGTGAATGACAGCAATGCTGCCCAAGTGCCAGGAGCTGGATGGGGGCGGGGCTTTGCTCGGTGAATGACAGCAGTGCTGCCCAAGTGCCAGGAGCTGGATGGGGGCGGGGCTTTGCTCGGTGAATGACAGCAGTGCTGCCCAATTACCAGGAGCTGGATGCGGGCGGGGCTTTGCTCGTTGAATGACAGCAGTTCTGCCCAAGATCTAGCAGCTGGTAGGGGGCGGGGCTTTGCTCGGTGAATGACAGCAGTTATGCCCAAGAGCTAGGAGCCGGATGGGGGTGGGGTTTGCTCGGTGAATGACAGCAGTGCTGCCCAAGTGCCAGTATCTGGATGGGGGCGGGGCTTTGCTCGGTGAATGACAGCAGTGCTGCCCAAGTGACAGGAGCTGGATGGGGGCGTGGCTTTGCTCGGTGAATGACAGCAGTGCTGCCCAAGTGACAGGAGCTGGATGGGGGCGTGGCTTTGCTCGGTGAATGACAGCAGTGCTGCCGAAGTACCAGGAGCTGGATGGGGGCGGGGCTTTGCTCGGTGAATGACAGCAGTGCTGCCCAAGTGCCAGGAGCTGGATGGGGGCGGGGCTTTGCTCGGTGAATGACAGCAGTGCTGCCCAATTACCAGGAGCTGGATGCGGGCGGGGCTTTGCTCGGTGAATGACAGCAGTTCTGCCCAAGAGCTAGGAGCTGGTAGGGGGCGGGGCTTTGCTCGGTGAATGACAGCAGTTATGCCCAAGAGCTAGGAGCCGGATGGGGGCGGGGTTTGCTCGGTGAATGACAGCAGTGCTGCCGAAGTGCCATAAGCTGGATGGGGGCGGGGCTTTACTCAGTGAGTGACAGCAGTGCTGCCCAAGTGCTAGGAGCTGGATGTGGGTGGGGCTTTGCTCGGTGAATGACAGCAGTTCTGCCCAAGAGCTAGGAGCTGGAAGGGGGCGGGGCTTTGGTCGGTGAATGACAGCAATGCTGCCCACGTGCCAGGAGCTGGATGGGGGCGGGGCTTTGCTCGGTGAATGACAGCAGTTCTGCCCAAGTGCCAGGAGCTGTATTGGGGCGGGGCTTTGCTCGGTGAATGACAGCAGTGCTGCCCAAGTTCCAGTATCTGGATGGGGGCGGGGCTTTGCTCGGTGAATGACAGCAGTGCTGCCCAAGTGCCAGGAGCTGGATGGGGGCGGGGCTTTGCTCGGTGTATGACAGCAGTGCTGCCCAAGAGCTAGGAGCTGGTAGGGGGCGGGGCTTTGCTCGGTGAATGACAGCAGTTATGCCCAAGAGCTAGGAGCCGGATGGGGGTGGGGTTTGCTCGGTGAATGACAGCAGTGCTGCTCAAGCGCCAGGAGCTGGATGGGGGCGGGGCTTTGCTCGGTGAGTGACAGCAGTGCTGCCCAAGTGCTAGGAGCTGGATGTGGGTGGGGCTTTGCTCGGTGAATGACAGCAGTTCTGCCCAAGAGCTAGGAGCTGGAAGGCGGCGGGGCTTTGGTCGGTGAATGACAGCAGTGCTGCCCAAGTGCCAGGAGCTGGATGGGGGCGGGGCTTTGCTCGGTGAATGACAGCAGTTCTGCCCAAGTGCCAGGAGCTGTATGGGGGCGGGGCTTTGCTCGGTGAATGACAGCCGTGATGCCCAAGTGCTAGAGATTGATGGGGGCGGGGTTTGCTCGTTGAATGACAGCAGTGCTGCCCAATTGCCAGTATCTGGATGGGGGTGGGGCTTTGCTCGGTGAATGACAGCAGTGCTGACCAAGTGCCAGGAGCTGGATGGGGGCGGGGCTTTGCTCGGTGAATGACAGCAGTGCTGCCCAAGTGCCAGGAGCTGGATGGGGGCGGGGCTTTGCTCGGTGAATGACAGCAGTGCTGCCCAAGTGCCAGGAGCTGGATGGGGGCGTGGCTTTGCTCGGTGAATGACAGCAGTGCTGCCCAAGTGCCAGGAGCTGGATGGGGGCGGGGCTTTGCTCGGTGAATGACAGCAGTGCTGCCCAATTACCAGGAGCTGGATGCGGGCGGGGCTTTGCTCGGTGAATGACAGCAGTTCTGCCCAAGAGCTAGGAGCTGGTAGGGGGCGTGGCTTTGCTCGGTGAATGACAGCAGTTATGCCCAAGAGCTAGGAGCTGGTAGGGGGCGGGGCTTTGCTCGGTGAATGACAGCAGTGCTGCCCAAGTGCCAGGATCTGGATGGGGGCGGGGTTTGCTCGTTGAATGACAGCAGTGCTGCCCAAGCGCCAGGAGCTGGATGGGGGCGGGTCTTTGCTCGGTGAATGACAGCAGTGCTACCCAAGAGCTAGGAGCCAGATGGGGGTGGGGCTTTGCTCGGTGAATGACAGCAGTGCTGCCCAATTGCCAGTATCTGGATGGGGGCGGGGCTTTGCTCGGTGAATGACAGCAGCACTGAGCAAGTGCTAGGAGCTGGATGGGGGCGGGGCTTTGCTCGGTGAATGACAGCAGTGCTACCCAAGAGCTAGGAGCCGGATGGGGGCGGGGCTTTGCTCGGTGAATGACAGCAGTGCTGCCCAAGTGCCAGGAGCTGGATGGGGCGTGGCTTTGCTCGGTGATTGACAGCAGTGCTGCCCAAGTGCCAGGAGCTGGATGGGGGCGTGGCTTTGCTCGGTGAATGACAGCAGTGCTGCCCAAGAGCTAGGAGCCGGATGGGGGCGGGGCTTTGCTCGGTGAATGACAGCAGTGCTACCCAAGAGCTAGGAGCCGGATGGGGGCGGGGCTTTGCTCGTTGAATGACAGCAGTGCTGCCCAAGTGCCAAGAGCTGGATGGGGGCGGGGCTTTGCTCGGTGAATGACAGCAGTGCTGTCCCAGTGACAGGAGCTGGATGGGGGCGGGGCTTTGCTCGGTGAATGACAGCAGTGCTGCCCAAGTGCCAGGAGCTGGATGGGGGTGGGGCTTTACTTGGTGAATGACAGCAGTGCTGCCCAAGTGCCAGGAGCTGGATGGGGGCGGGGCTTTGCTCGGTGAATGACAGCAGTGCTGCCCAAGTGCCAGGAGCTGGATGGGGGCGGGGCTTTACTTGGTGAATGACAGCAGTGCTGCCCAAGTGCCAGGAGCTGGATGTGGGCGGGGCTTTGCTCGGTGAATGACAGCCGTGATGCCCAAGTGCTAGAGATTGATGGGGGCGGGGCTTTGCTCGGTGAATGACATCAGTGCTGCCCAAGTGCCAGGAGCTGGATGTGGGTGGGGCTTTGCTCGGTGAATGACAGCAGTTCTGCCCAAGAGCTAGGAGCTGGAACGGGGCGGGGCTTTGGTCGGTGAATGACAGCAGTTCTGCCCAAGAGCTAGGAGCTGTATGGGGGCGGGGCTTTGCTCGGTGAATGACAGCAATGCTGCCCAAGTGCCAGGAGCTGGATGTGGGCGTGGCTTTGCTCGGTGAATGACAGCAGTGCTGCCCAAGTTGCAGGAGCTGGATGGGGGCGGGGCTTTGCTCGGTGAATGACAGCAGTGCTGTCCAAGTGCCAGGAGCTGGATGGGGGTGGGGCTTTACTCTGTGAATGACAGCAGTGCTGCCCAAGTGCCAGGACCTGGATGTGGGCGGGGCTTTGCTCGGTGAATGACAGCAGTGCTGCCCAAGTGCCAGGAGCTGGATGGGGGCGGGGCTTTGCTCGGTGAATGACAGCAGTGCTACCCAAGAGCTAGGAGCCGGATGGGGGCGGGGCTTTGCTCGGTGAATGACAGCAATGCTGCCCAAGTGCCAGGAGCTGGATGGGGGCGTGGCTTTGCTCGGTGAATGACAGCAGTGCTGCCCAAGTGCCAGGAGCTGGATGGGGGCGTGGCTTTGCTCGGTGAATGACAGCAGTGCTGCCCAAGTGCCAGGAGCTGGATGGGGGCGGGGCTTTGCTCGGTGAATGACAGCAGTGCTGCCCAAGTGCCAGGAGCTGGATGAGGGCGGGGCTTTGCTCGGCGAATCACAGCAGTGCTGCCCAAGAGATAGGAGCCGGATGGGGGCGGGGCTTTGCTCGGTGAATGACAGCAGTGCTACCCAAGAGCTAGGAGCCGGATGGGGGCGGGCTTTGCTCGTTGAATGACAGCAGTGCTGCCCAAGTGCCAGGAGCTGGATGGGGGCGGGGTTTGCTCGGTGAATGACAGCAGTGCTGCCCAAGTGCCAAGAGCTGGATGTGGGCGGGGCTTTGCTCGGTGAATGACAGCAGTGCTGTCCCAGTGACAGGAGCTGGATGGGGGCGGGGCTTTACTTGGTGAATGACAGCAGTGCTGCCCAAGTGCCAGGAGCTGGATGGGGGCGGGGCTTTACTTGGTGAATGACAGCAGTGCTGCCCAAGTGCCAGGAGCTGTATGGGGGCGGGGCTTTGCTCGGTGAATGACAGCCGTGATGCCCAAGTGCTAGAGATTGATGGGGGCGGGGCTTTGCTCGGTGAATGACAGCAGTGCTGACCAATTACCAGGAGCTGGATGCGGGCGGGGCTTTGCTCTGTGAATGACAGCAGTGCTGCCCAAGTGCCAGGAGCTGTATGGGGGCGGGGCTTTGCTCGGTGAATGACAGCAGTGCTGCCCAAGTGCCAGGAGCTGTATGGGGGCGGGGCTTTGCTCGGTGAATGACAGCAGTGCTGCCCAAGTGCCAGGAGCTGGATGGGGGCGGGGTTTTGCTCGGTGAATGACGGCAGTGTCATCACCATTCAAGACAGAAGATTAACGATGTCTAAATTAATGACCCCCTTGTGTTAGAAGAGTAACGGCGTCTAGATTAACGACGGCGAAAAGCGAAAGAATTTGTGCTCCTTAGGGAAGAAACAGAGAAGAAGGGGATCGGTAGAGTAACAAAGCAGAAATTTATCTACCGGTTGTGCACGCTTAGTAGCGCTTGTTGAAAGTGCTGAGAGGAACGAGTTGTTGAAATGAGCATGCGCCAGAGCCACACACGGGTTTGCTGTCACAAGAATATATAAGGACTTGTTTTTCTAATAAACGTTGGAGCTTGACTGTTAACCATATCGGGGTGTGTCTTGTCTCACAGCCTCGTCCTGCAAATAAGGGGGTTCCTGCTACACCCGCTGTTCAGAAGAACAGATGCAACCTTCCGCAACTTTTCTTTTTGCCTGTTGCTGACGTAGAGCACAGGAAGATGGCTTATGGCAGAGGCTGTTATTTTCTCTGACCTGAGTGGAAGGAGTTCCAGTTGTGCAAAAATGAATCTAAAGACATAATTTTCCTTTGCTTTCTGCTTGAATTGAAGCCATCAGCTGGTGGCAGAAACTCTCCAGGTTTCTAGTTCCGTGGATCCCATGGAACAGAAGAAGCATTCGCTATCCTGAACAATTTTTTTTGGTGGATAATGGAACAGAGGGGTGTAGAATATCTGTGTGGTATAATGCATAGCCATGTGATGTATTCTGTATGGGTTCAGAAGGTTGTTACAATCATTATCCTTGCTTTTTTTATATCAGTAATAGGAAATGACAAGTCACACCTGAAGAACTTGCACACTGTCTTCTCTGACAGCACCTTCAAATCACCAGGAGTGGCCACAGTCCCATAACAAGGTTATGCCCAGTTTAAGAGCTCCCATGAAGAAATCAGCAGTGAGACAAGTGATGGTCAGTCACAAGTGCTTTTTTCCTTTTTAAGTGAGACTTCATTCTGAGAATTAAATGAAATCCTTTTGGCATTTTTTTTTTTTTTAAATTCACTATCTGAAAGCTTCTTTTTAAGTGAAATTTTGAAATCTAGATTTGTATTAAAGGGCAGAAGGCAGTACCATATCATCCTCTTATTTTTAGTTTGAAAGGAGAATGTGTGTGTTTGGTTGAAATCCAAGTATAACAGCGAATGTGGTTGGACCGGCACACAGAGTTAATTAAAAGTATGCCAGAAGGCCATCAGGTCTGCCCTGACAACAGCAGTAATGATGGACTTCTTACATTCTGAGCAGCATTAACATTTAAATTCCTACACCTCTCCATTAGAGTTCAAGTTTCTGACCCAGAGCCCTGAGGCACCAACTGCAGGCAATGAGGCTGCATATCACTGCACCATTTGTCTCTGTCAGGGAGCCAGGAAGGGATCTGTTCGTTGTGGAGCTGAGAAATTAATTTTTGATTACCTGATTTTCTGAACACAAACAGACGGCCCACTGCCATTCAAAGTCATTCTTTTGGGGAATGCATCAAAATGAGGATCTGCAGGCTTTCTGCGGACTCACGTGTGTTTCACCAAGCATTTAGTTTTCCTTTTGGCGCCGTGGCGCTCTGGAAGTGGCAGCGTGTTGCTTTGGGGCTGGAAGGGTGGGAGGTTGCTCAGCAGTAAAGCGGCCTGATGGATCAATTGCCACGGCAAGTCCAACGCTTCTGTTGAAGCTCTTCAGGGTGAGGGGCCAAGCTTCAGCTTCAGCGTTGTGTGGTGTGGCCGACGGGGAAGAGATGCCCCAGTGCCCTGGGCAGCTGTTAGGCTGAGCAGTTCTCCTGGGGATGCAGAGAAATGTTCTGAGTGCTGCCATGGACAGGCCGGCTCCGCAGAGTTTTACTCTGCCTCTGTAGGCAGCAAGAGGCTGGGAAAGGAATTTGCAGCTTTCTAGAGAGTTGAGTTGGAGTATTCGGTAGTTCAGGGTTGTTGGTCAGCAGCAGGGCAAGTGCTATAGGGGAGGGAAAATAAAATCCTACTGCAGTGCTGCCTAACAGAGGTCAGGCTTGGGTTCCTCGTTACTGTAAGTTGTCTCACACATTTCAGACAAGAATGATTTAACAGCACAGAGACACTGCACACAGATTTCTCTGAGACGGCACCATGCCAAGGAAAGGCGACGCTATCTTGTGGATTTTCTTTATGTATTCCTGCACGAAGCTGCGGCTATTTCTGTTTTTCAGTCTGTGACTCTGGCAGGAAGACACTGGCTGGGCGGCACACGGTGTTCTGCAGAGGCACAAGGTGCTGCCGACGGCAGGAGCTGCCGTGGCTGGGGCAGGCGCAGCTCTCTGTGTTCCACCGGGCTCCTTCTCTGCCTGGGAAAGGAGAGTGGGATGGCATGCTCCTGGGTCGCAGAGCTTACATCACAGACTGTTACGGCGAAGGACCTTAAAAATGCATTTTCCCACTCGTAGTGGCACCTTGTGGAAGTTCAGTACTGAACACTTGTACCGTGGGTCCTCGTAAGGTTGCGGTGAAGCGGAGGAGGGATGGAGCAGAGAGCTGGGGTTGTGATCAGCTCTGCCTGAAGAATCTCCTGCTGAATGGGAGTGCAAAAAGTCACCTGCGGAGTCATTTGTTCAGAGACTTACTATTTGAATAAGCCAGACAGACCTGGAGTAGGAGTGGAGACAGGACCTTCGGGTTGAAGAGATTACCTGAGGTGATGGAGCAGAAAGTGCTGAATTATGTAAAAGCTCCGAGTTTCCTCTGTGACTGACGTCCCTTTAGGTTATGCTGCCTTTCAGGTGCAATGTTGGAGTCCTTCTAGTTGATAGTTTGGTCAAACTCAAAAAATTAAAGCAAAATACAAGCGGGTGACAAATTTTTATCTTCTTTCATATCCAAACAAGATAAAGTACAAGATTAATATTAGTTGTGGTAAGTCAGAAGACTTTCACAAGCTGTGTAACCAAGCAAATCATCTCCAGGCTCCGATTCCACTGAAAATGCCTTTTTGAAAGCAGAGAGTTGCTGAGTCAGAGCAGATGATCACCTGCTCTTTTTCCAAAAGGCATGAAATCTCCTTTTCCTCGGACACTCAGGCCAAGCCGTGCGGTGAGTGGAGCAGATGAAGGCTGCTGCTTTTGTCAACGCAAGCAGATCTTCCCTGGCAACAGTCAAGGGTGTTAGTGCGAGTCCTGGCGTTTTATGGCCTGCAAACCACAGGGCTGTTAATGTAACCTTATAAATAATAGAATAAATAATTTTGGAGACTTATTTTGTACATGGGAAATACCATGTGCGTTGGTAGTTTTTCTCTGCTTTATCTCTGATAAATGACACAAGAATCTTTAGTGTCATATTTTACTTTTTGAGATAGTCCGTGGAAAATGAACAGTTATCGATCTGTTCAGGGGTGGTACCTGCAAAACACTGTCTGACATGGGGGTTTGCACACCAAGATTTTTTTTAACGTGTGATGTTTACATTCTCGCAGACTGATCTGGAACGTCCCCAGGGATCAGGATGCCCAACTGTCCCTGACCCACTGTGCTGTCAGGTGCTGTCGTGCCTCCCGGGTGTCCTGAGCGAAGGGGAAACAACAGCCCCATCACATCCCTGCAGTTCATCCTTCTGCGGACAGCCTGAGTCACCGTCTGGAAGGAGGACGCACACAGCACCCAGTTATTTGCAGGGTAGGAGGGCGCTTGCCTCCAGTGCAGGACTGGAGCTGAGAGCAGCGCCAGCTCAGCACACCTGTGATGAAGTACTGCCCAGGCAGGGACCAGGAGAAGGAAAATGAAGTCTTCATTTTTGTTTCCTTTCTCATCGCCTAAAGGAACCGATGAACGCTGAACTTAGTTCAATGTGCTCGTAGTTGTAAGCACGTGTGATTTGTTGTTTCGGTGTTCGTGGTTTTTTAGTGTTCTAGCCCAGTACTTTCCAATTCTGCCACTTGCACCCCGATGCAACCGATGTCCCAAACCCCCAGGACGTGGCGCAGCACAGTCTGGAAATCCTCTGTTCCCAGTTGAAACAAGTGGGAATTTTCAGTAGAAAAACTGCAGAGCTGTGCAAGGCCTTTCCTTCCTCTGGCTCCCTCTGCTTGGAGGAGGCAGGAGCTTTGCCTCTGGCTGCTGAAGGATGTGATTTTTCAAAACCGAGTTGGAATCTCTCTCTGTCCTCTTACCTGCACCTCACTGGAGAAGGTGGACGCTGTTCCTCAGTAATGAGGTGGCAGTGCTGGCAGGGGAGTTTGTCAAAGAAATATTACCTGTCTTTACTGGTAAAAGGAACCTGTTGGGTTTGGGGTTTTGTAAGATGCTAAACACGACTCTGGCTAAAGGTCAAGTCCATTTACAGAGTCTGTTTTGGATTACTGCTTTTTGTTCTTGAATCCTGTGCTGACTGAGGGTCTTACTGTATAAAACTTGTCAAATTCTGTCATTGCTCTGTGTCTGTTGTTACAGATCACGGCACCAGAACAGAGTCCAGCAGCTTCCGTCACCGTCAGGGCCGTCAAGATGAGGAAGGAGATGGAAGCCCGGAAAGGGCTCTTGGCCTGGGCACTCCTTAATGTGTCTCTCGCAGGCATGATATATCCTGAAATGTGCGTTAATTGTCACACCTGAGTCAAACAAGCAAAGCCTCCTCTTTCCTGTCTCCCGAAATATTTCCTGGGACGGAGTAGTTGCAAAATGCTAACTTCTCTTTTTTCTTTTCAGGACTGGAAACCTCATCAGCTCGTATTACAACATCGCGTGCTGGCCGCTCTGGTGCCTTGGGGAGTTGCTGCAGCATATAAATTGGTTTTCAGGGTTCTTTTCTTTTTTTCACTTGTCAGTTTGATTGCTGAAGAGGTAGACTTTACACTAGCTGTTTTATGAAAAAAAAAATGGGTTTTTTTGTTTATTTAAATTGAAACCAAAGCTTGGGTTTGCTTTCTGCTGTGTCCCTTGAAACTTGGCATTTCATCCAGTGTAGTGACAGGTAAGGAGTGTTAACAGCTCTCTTAGATAGGAAGAACTTAGTTGGTGCCTTAAATCTGTTGACCGTGTAGAGGAAGGCTTTGGGGAACACGGCAGATTTCCCTGCTCTGTTGTACTGCGGGCGTGGATGGCATTTCACAAGAATTCAAGTTTGTTTTGGAGGAGCAGACTCTAAGCCAGCTGTATCAAATATGGTTAGAGGATGAGGCAGGAGGAGGAGAAAAATCCTGAGATGAGTGACAGATGAACTGACAGAAGATGGTTTTTGAGAAATATTGTGCAACTTCATTGTAGTAGATTTGGAAAATAACTGTCCATCTTTAAACATTCCATTTTAGCCGTACCGATTATCTCAATACAGGAAGGAAAATAATCTCCAAGGGTTCTGGTATAAAAAGGTGAAGAAATCTTGGCTATTGCCCAGATTGGTACTTACCGACAGCACTAATAACTAGACCTGTTTTGAATGGGCATAAGCCCGTTTTTGCAAGCAAGACACTTTGGTTACTCCCCGTGCTCAAGCGACGGTAAAAACTTCTCTGTTTCTTCTAGAACTCCCACTGGCATCCCTGCTCAGCCTGAACGCCGCCTTTGGTTTCTGGGTGTGCTTCAAATACACAGGGGCACCGACCAGCCTGGTCGCGCGTCCTCGCCAGCAGAGCCTGCTGGGGTTGCAGAATGCAGGTGGGTGCAGTCAATCTCTCTGGCAATTCTGTTTTTATTCTTTTCTTTTGTTTCCAGACGGTCTCTGTCTCAAGGGCAGGATTCTCTAGCGAAGCGCGCTCTGAATCGCCTCCTCTGACAGGAGCGGTAACCTGAATTACCCGCAGCGTATTAAAATTCCCCACGTCAAGTGATCATTTGATGCGTGTTTGTGGGAGAACTGGAGGGGAAACAAACGCAGGCGGTGGGAAAGGGCAGGATGAGAGCGGCTGCTGAAGGACAGGGAGGGACTTGAACCCTGTGAGGCTGGGCAGGGAATCTGTGACTTGTCCACGGAAGTAGGAGCCAGGCAGAGAGCGCAGGTTCATATTTAATTTTGATGTCCTACTCCTGTCACGCGGGGTCAGGAGAACCCAAGGAGAGGTGTTGTGGTAGAGATGGACACAACAATGTTTTTGCAGCAGAATAGCCTCCTTTACGGCTCCTCTCATATCTTATCTACTTTATCCTTTTATCCACACATCATTCTCATTGGTTACACGGCTCTTTGACTATTACTTTATTGCTACTTTTCTGGAAATTCCCCACTGTTCGGGTATCTGACAACCACAGTATATTTCTTCTCCTTATCATTTCCATTCTCAGCCTGACAGAGCGCTCCTCCGGGACTTGTCCAGCTGCTCGGGGGTACACAACAAGCTGGTCAGGGTCAAACAGTTCTCTCTGTGTCAGGCCTTCGGCGGAGGCGCTGCCTCCCCCGACAGTTATGTGCCAGGGTCCCAGGCCAAAGCGTGCAGGCGGGGTGTCTGCCATCTCCCAGGGCTGGTGAATGCCTTGCAGCCAGGAGTGGTTGAAAATGTCCTCCAGGGATGGTCTGTCTGAAGGTTGCAAGGACAAGCACCACCTGATAAGATGCTCGCACTCTGGGGAGAGAAACCAGATACCGCCGGTCAGAGAAGGCTCCTGTCCACCTTCCCCCACCGTCCGCAGTGCCCGGGCCATGCTGGCTGTGCTCAGAGCTACCCCCAAACCTCCCAGTCCAGGAGCTGTTTTGGAGGAGAGCGGGATGGCAGGACACGTGCCACCTCCCCCCGGTAACCGCGGGAGATCACCCTCCTCCCGCGCCACCTCCCCCAGCTGACCCCGGGACATCACCCTCCTCCACAGCCCTAAGAGCGGGGATGCTCCTGCGCCCGGGGCCGTCTCCCACACCCGCTGCCCGCCATGACGCCGGGTACCCACCGAGGGAGATCGGCTGGGGGAAGAAGAGCTGGCCCCTGACGATGTCCTCATCCTGCTTGAAGGGGACGTCCCCGCAGACCAAGTCGTAGAGCAGGATGCCCAGGGACCAGACTGTTGCTGACCTGCCGTGGTAGTAGTGGAAGCGGACCCACTCTGGCGGGCTGTACACTCGTGTTCCTGCAGGAGACAGGCGGAGCTCGTCAGGTGGATGGTGCCCACTCCCAGATCCGAGCGTCCCTGGGGACACGGGGGCTGCACCGCTGTTGGAGGGGACAACGCACGGTGTGACCCGCCACCCCTCGCCAACATGGGCCTCTTGCTTACAAACTTTGGGTTGTAAAGAAAGCCACCGGTGAGAGAAGAGGGCAGCACGGGCCCGGCTGTTACGTGCAAAAAAAACCCCTTGCCAAAAAAAAAAAAAATCTAAAAAGCCAAGGCAAACAAGGGGAGCGGAGCAGCCCAAGCCCTTCCACGCCTGCAAACCAAACTGGCCAGTATACGGGTTTTGCAGGCCCCCCCGCACCCACACCCTCTGCAACCCCACCGGTGTTTGTTTTTGTCAGGCTGGCTCCCCCCTCGCCAGCCCCGGGCAGGGTGGGTGGCAGCGGCTGGGAGCCGGCTCCCGTTTCACAACATCCACCCCGCGCCAAAAAGCAACTTGGCAGCCGGATGAGTAATTAATTCCCCCACGCCCCCTCCCAAGGGGGAACCGGTGCCCGGCCAGGCTGGGCCGTGCAGTGCCGGGAGCAGCCCCCCGGGTGTGGGCTCACCGGCAAATTCGGTGTAGGCCGCGTCCTGGAGGAAGGTGCCACAGCCGAAGTCGATGAGCTTCAGCTCGCCGGTGGCGAGGTCGATGATGATATTTTCCGTCTTGATGTCCCGGTGCAGGACACCGCAGGCGTTGCAGTGCCGCACGGCCTCCAGCACCTGCCGGAACAGCCCCCGCGCCACCTCCTCCGACAAGGATCCCCTCTCGAGCGTGAAATCGAAGAGATCCTGCACGAGCTCGGGACGCTCCATCACCAGGACGAAGCTGTCCGGCAGCTCGAACCAGTCGAGCAGGTGGCTGATGCCACGGAAGCCGGAGGAGCCCACGGCGTTCAGCAGCACGATCTCCATCGGTACTCGAGTGCCGCTGGGCTGCGGGGGGACGCGATGCCGTCAGAGGGACGGGGCAGGGGGCCGGTAGCCCCCGCCTGGGGTGCCCCAGTGCCCCCACCCGACCCCACCGGTGCCTGGGGGTCCCCCCTGCCAAGGGGGTGCTCCTGTGCCCCCCTCCCACCCCGCCCCGGTACTGGACAGCCCATTCCCCTGGGATGCTCCGTGTCCCCCAGTGACTCCCTTCCCGCTCCCACCGTGGTGTCCCGGTTTCCACCCTCTTGGGCCTCCCCTTATCCCCCAGGCCGTGACGCCCCGGTTTCTCCCGGCAGCCCCGGTCACTCACCAGCTCACCCCACGCTGTGACGCGTTCCCGGGACACGTGTTTGATGGCCACCTGCAAGACAAGGGGAGCGGCGGGATAAGCCTCCTCCTCCTGATCCTCCTCCCCCCGCCCCGCCGCCGTCCCGCCACTTACCGGGCTGCCATCGGAGAGGCGGGTGCCCGAGTACACGGAGCCGTAGCCGCCGCTCCCCAGTAGGTGCCCCTGCCGGTACAGCTCCTCCAGCCGCCTCTTCTCCGTCCCTGTGGGCCAGACGGGGCCGTCACCGCTCGGCCCCGGCCGCCCAACCGCCCCCCCGCTCAACCGGCCCGTCCCACTCTGACCTGGCGCTGCTGTGGCCACGCGTCGCTCCCCGCCGCTCCCGGAACGGAGATGGGCCGCCGAGGTGATCTCCGGCACCGGCACCGCGGCCCCCTCGCTCCATTCCGGGGCCGGGCTTGGCAGCTCCCGACCCGGACCAGTCACCGGGGGCTCGGTGCCGGCGCTCAGGCTGCCGAGCGGCTCCAGGCGGGCGGGAGAGCCCGAGGAGAAGGAGATGGACACGGGGGAGGCAGGGACGGAGGGGGCGGCCTCGATGCTGCGGCTCCCGGTCGGCCCCGGGGAAAGCGGGGGCCAGGCCAGGGCCGGGCAGAACTGGGTGGCGGCGCCGCCGCGCCGGGACGTCCAGCGGCGCCAACGCCAACATGGGCGGCGGATCCTGGCACGGCGGGAAGGGGAAGGGGCCGGAGGCGCCCGGCAGGGTTTGGGGGCGAGAAACGCCGGGACAGGCAGACAGCTGCTGATGCAGCCCATTGCTCATCCGCTGCGTGACTGCCCAGCCGCAGGCTCACTGCCCAGGGAGCCCCAGCACATTCCGTGGTTGCCACGGCACGTTCCGTGGTTGCCACGGCCCCATTGCCCAGGGAGCCCCGGCACGTTCCATGGTTGCCACGGCACGTTCCGAGGTTGCCACGGCCCCATTGCCCAGGGAGCCCCAGCACGTTCCGTGGTTGCCACCGCACGTTCCATGGTTGCCACGGCACGTTCTGCGGTTGCCACGGCTCACAGGATGCAAACGGGGTGGGGCGGGGGCGCAGGGATGGGGTGCATTCCCGCCCAGCCCTGCCACCAGCACCGCCCAGCTGGACGCCACAGAGCTCCTCTTCCTTCCGCATCTGCACCAAAGGCCCCATGGTTTATTGCCTTGTTGTTCCCTTCATTGTGCTTTCCCTGCCATCTCACAACTTCCCGGTGGAGCCCGTCCCGCCCTCCCGCCCCACCGTTACTTCATCACTGGCAAACCGCTGCCGCAACTCTTCCCTCTTCTAGTAAAAGTGGCAACTCCAGCTGGGGACTCTTGACTAATAACCCTCTTAAAATTTCTTTTCCCTCCTCTTTTTTTCCCCTCAGAAGTCACTGAGATGCTTCCCCAAGTTCCAGAGATAAGATAGATAATTTCCTGGATGGGGTCTCTGATTACCGGAGAGGAGGGTGCTCAGAGCCACCCCGGCACAGAGAAGACCGGCACGTGGGGGCCAGAAAGAGGCCAGGAAAAATCGATGTGACACGCAGAGATCTCTGGGGCACGTGCGCACACACACACTGCCTGCAGACACACGCGGGGTACAAAGAGAAGGTGCGATGCCCACCCGGAGCGTGCGCACACCCGCGCTGCAAGAGACACGCTGGAACACAGAGCGCAAGGCGCAGTGTGCACACACCCCCCGAGTGTGCGCACACACACACACACACACACACGCTGCAGCACGAGGAATGCACCCTCCCACCCCCCGCACGCACCCACCCCGCGTGCACCCGCCCCTGCGCCCACCCGCGAGCTCCCAGCGAGCTCCCAGCGATGCGCGCGCTCGCAGAACGCCCCTCCCACGGGGGCACACGCAAACTCTGCCCTCCTCTCCCCGCTGCGGCTTTTCCAGCTCTTTCTGGGGCTTCCTCCCCCGGCTTCTTAAACACCTTCTGACAGCTGCGCTGCCACCAGCGCTGACGGGCTCAGCCTTGGCCGGCAGCGGGGCCGCCTTGGGGCCGGGGAAGCTTCCAGCAGGTTCTCGCAGGAGCCGCCCCTGTAGCCCTGCACCCCCCCCAACCCGACCCCGACCCAAACTGCATTTCCCCTATCGCCCCGCTGTTAAGGGATGCTGCTGCTAAAATAGAGGGTTCTTTGAATACAGAATATTTAATAGGTTATAGAAAAACATCTCAAGAAGCAAACGTGCTGAATTTATAAACTACTTCTTCTCTAAGCAGAACATATCTCCTGTCCACGGAAAATAACTGACTAGCTAACTAAATGGTAAAAATATAGACATAATTCACATTTCTTCCTTTAAAAGTAAAAAAATCCATAGTGTTCCATTTCTTCTCTATAGGAAACTCCCGCACCAGAGGCTGCTGATGGGTCCTTTAAAGACACAGCAAGCAGTTCTTGTGGTGGTATTTTTTTCTCCCCCAAGTGTTTCTGTGTCGTCTGAGAATGAAGCTGGTCAGTGTCAATGCAGATGTCTCTGTCTCTGGAAAAATCTTGTCCCTTGGCAGTGCCAGCAGCATGGGGGGAGCGTCCTCCTAAAGTCTGTGTGGGCTCTGAAGGGTGTCTGGCCCTTGGACGAGAGATGCCGGACTGCTCCAGTAAGACGGGGAACCGTGGGGCAGGGGCTGAGGCCCCGACAGGTACCGGATCTCAGGGGGTGTCTTCGTGTGCGCGCGTGGGAGCGGAAGGGCAGAGCCTGCCTGGGAAAGGGAGAGCCCCTGGCCCGGGCTGTCTGACCTGGCGTGGAGCCCTCGTGCCTCTTCCCTCCCCTGCTCCCGGCACGCACATTGTGCCACTCGTCCCCCTGAGCTCCGAGCGAGCGTCGGGGACAACCTCTGGGCTGCAGGGAGGTGCCTGGAGGGAAGGGCCGCCCCGAGGTGCCCCAGGCCGGCAGAGGAGGCTGCAGCAAGCCTTTGGCTCCAGGTGGCATCCCCAGCCCTGCCCAGGGCTCACAGACACCCCCCCGCGGAGGCCGCGTCGTCTCCTCTGCAAAGGCCGAGAACCGGGGGCTGCTGGTCCCCAAGCGCAGCCAAGGCCGGGGGCTGCTGCCAGGGCCCTGTGGTCCCCGCTGGAGTCCCCGGCCAGCGGCAGCTCCTCCAGCTCCGCGGGGGCCATCGGCCCCAGCACGAGCTTCCCCTGCCCTTCCGGGCGGGGCCGGCGGGAAGCGCCGCCGCGGCCGTGGCTCCGTCGCCCCGAGGCCGCTGCCGTCCGCTCGCTCCGCTCGCCGCGTCTCGGTGTCGGCGCTGCGGTGCTCGGCTCTGCCAGAGGGGCCGGCGGGGCCGGGTGCGGCCTCTCGGTCCCGGGACGCCGGTTCCTCCGGGCGGGGGATTCCCGCGGGCTCTGTGCGCGGACCATGGGCGGGCGGCCGGGAACACACAGGGAGGGGGGATATGCGGAGGGTCTGCGCGTGTTGGTGCGAGAGAGAAAGTGGGCGAGGGGCGGATCAAAAGTGCAAAGGACAGTTAAAAAAATGAGAGTGAAATGGGGGCTTCTGGGCGCCAAGGCCGCGTGGAAATTGCACTTTGGGCAAGAGTGAGGTTGAGCAAAGGATTCGTTTCCTCGCTCCTTCCCGGTCTAACCGGGACGGTGGGTGTTTTCGGGGGTTTTGGAAAGCTGGAGGTGAGCTGTCTCGAGGGAACGCCGCTGTCAGACTCCCGGCGGTACCGGGCGTTCCCCTCCAGACCCCATCTGCCGAGGTTCCCGGAGATCTGGGTTAGAGTCTGGCCTGGGGTGGCTGTTACTGTAAAACACTTTAATCAAGGGAAGAGTGTAACGGGTGAGAAACCAGAATTAATGCCCTGGCTGCTGCTGGGTGTAAAGAGGAAGGAAATGTAGAGAAGTGTCAGGATTCTTTTTGGTGCAGGAGGAACCCCGGGCAGTGGTGCCAGGATCTGTGTGATCGTGTGTTTCGGGGAGACACCCACGGTGAAGCGATGCTCCAGACCCTGGGTTTCTGCTCTTGGTAATGTTACTGATTTTATTATTAACGGATCAAATTGTGTTTGATTGTGTTTTGATTTTAGTATAAGTGTGGAACTAAAAGATATTTTAGTAAAAATCATTTTACATTTATTGTATTTTGAACCTGACAACCAGCTGCTACTCTAAATGTTCCCTGTACAGCCCCGTACCGAGGCCGAAGGGATTGGCGGCAATTATCTAGTAGAAACACAAGATCCCTCCCAGCACCCCACTAGTCCCCACTGGACCCTTCTTGCACCCCATTATAGTTCCCCAGGACCCCATTATCTCCCCCAGAAACTGCCCTCAGGAGCCCTTTAGACACACCACCCCCCCTGCCCCCCCCCCAGACAGTGATAACCCCCTCAACTCCCCCATGGCCCCAATAACACCACCCAAGCACCAAGACCCCATTACTTCCTTCAAGACACCCCCAGAGCCCAGTAACTCCCCCTGAACCCCCTCCAGGACGTCCCCACTCCCCCCACCTCAGACACCAATATCTCCCTCAAGACACCCCCCTCCCCCCGAGGACCCCAATACCCCTCCCAAACCCCTCCAGGACACACAGAGCCCCCACCCCTGACTCCATTACACTCCCTCTAGGGCCCAAATAATCCCCCAGGACCCCAATAGCCCCCACACCTCCCACAGAACCCCCATAACACCCCCCAATAGCCCCCAGGTCCCCAGTGCCCCCTCACGGCACAGGCAGGAGTGTGGGCAGGTGCTGGGGGGACACAACGTGCTGGAGCCCCCCGGGGTCCCCTGGCCCCACAGGGCCTACTGCCTGCGACACTCTGCCAGGGCTCTGTGCTCTGAGGGAGGCGGCCTGGGCAGGAGGCCTCCAGCTCTCCATGGTCTCCCCTGAGGGATGTTCCTGCAGAGATTTGGTTCACCCGGCAAGGGGGAATTGCTCCTTTGAAAACACTCCCTTTGGTCTGGGTGGTGACTGAGTGTTTCTCCTGCCAAGGGGGCACCAGCCCCAGCAGCCCCAGCACTAGTGGTGGTGGCTCCGGCCCAGCAGTGGGTGGGCGCAGGGGGCTGGGGCCCATTTCCCTGCAGGGGGTGGGGGCATCGCCGGGGAAGGGAAAGCTTTGGTCTAAAACCCCAAACTTTTTCATGGTTCTGAATTTGTTTTCAAAAAATGAAAGGTTTGTTGTCCTGGTTGTGGCACTCCAGACGTTCTGCTGTGTGACTGTGCTTGTCCTTTTCCCTTGAACTCGGTGGGTTTTGCTGTCTGTTGGGGTCTGTGCTGTCTGCGGGGTTTATCTGTCGGGTTACCCCAGGGAAAGGGAATTTTAGCCCTTGATTTTTACTTCAAGGGTGAAAGAGGTGACCCATTTAATATTTTCTGCCCGCTGTGGTGATTTGGGGTGGGTGGGTTCAGTCTGATGAAACACCCCGGAGTGGTGCTTCAGAGGGTGCCGGTCACCAGAGCCGAGAGGTGCTGCTCAGAATCCGGCATTAAGGCCGAGGGCGAGAGCTGGCCCAGGGGGGCTCTTGCCTTCCGGCTGGGGGACAGTGTTTCCCAGCTGGGAGGTGCTGGGAGAGATGGGGGGTGAGCAGGGCTGTGCTGGAGCCCAGCCCCTCTGCAGAGCCCGGCTGCTCCTCTGGCTTTCTGCACAAAGGTCAGGTTCTGTGCAGAGCTGCTAATTCGCGCCTTTGCCAAAAGACCAATCCTGTTTTTTTCAAGTCGGAACGTCCTGCTCTGCTTTCAGGAAAGAGTCTCTTGACATCTGCAGGCAGAGCCGAAATCTCCCACACTGAAGCTACAAGAAGGAACTGAAAAGTAATAAAAGGACAAGTGTCTGTGTGCCGGGAAACTGGGAGTGCCTCTGGGTGGGAAATCCGGCAGCAGCCGTTGCTCTGAGGCTGCAAACTGCCGGCACAGCAGCTGCCGCGGGGGGCACTGCTTCAGCCTCCTCCGGCAGGCTCTCCTTCACCTCCACCTCTCCCCCCTGCAGCAGCTCTGCAGAAAATCGTCACTTTTCACTGCCCGCGGCTGTGGATTGCTGTGAACGGGATGTAACCGGTTGCCACCGTGTTTCCCTGCAAGCTTGTCCTGCCTGATGTGCTGTCAGTCTGCAGATCGTCACCTCCTTCCTAGGTGAGTGTTGGGGCTTCTCCTGGGGTCTCCTGTGCATCTTCTTACGTGTTGACAAAATGCCCATGGGAAAAGAGAATTATCATCAGGATAATTGATCAGGAAGAATTCATCCAGATCTTTACAAAAGCAGTCTCCTGTCCAGAACACCTGTGTAGTTCATCTTGCCTGTTTTTTCTTCCCGTCACCTTCCAGCTCCTGTTGGGTTCTGCTTTGCCCTGCACCTCTGCTTGTTCTCATCCCCATTTCATGGAGCCAGGCAGACCGACTTCCTCCTCCTCCTCCTTTTGCCTGCTTTTCTCCCTGTGACATCTGTTTTCTGTAACTGCCTGGTCTTTGTGGAACACATTTAACAAGGGCTCTGGCAAGTTCCCCCTTTCAGGAGGTGCCTGTGGCTGCAGGGATGCCGTGTGGAGCAGGTGGGACAGGGCTGGCGTCTGCTCCGGGTCGGGGTTCGCACCCTCGGGTGCTGCGCAGAGGCCGGGTGCTGTGGGCTCGCGGCGGTAGCTCGGGCTCGGAGCAGAACCTGGTCTTTGGGGAAAACGTGGGTTTTCCTGAAGTGACTCCCTGTGCCGAGGCTGGCTGGCGGCCTGCAGCCGGCGTGTGCCCTGTGCCGGGGAGCTGGCCGGGGGTGTCAGGGAGCGGAGAGGTCTGACAGCACCTTCCTGGGCGCTGGCTGGGACAGGCCAGGGAGGGCTTGAGCTCTGTGTGTGGTGGCCAGGGGAGGCGATGCAGCAGGTGGAGCCGGCTCGTCTGTGATCAACCTTTTGAGGCAATTCCTGCTGGGGATTTAGGTTTTAGGACAGTTAACTGAAATCTTGCTTTATAAGTTGCTGATGAGTATGAGCAATGCAACCCCTGAGAATGGCAGTACTCAGAGGTGGCTGCATCTGCACCCAGGGGATGCTCCTCTGTCCTTAGAACTTGAGGAAGGAAGCTTTGCAGGTGTCAGCAGTGCTGCGGCTGAGGGGACTGGGTTTTCCAGGGCTGGGCAGCAGATTCTTCCCCTGTCTATCCTGCGTCTGCACTGTGAAAGCTTGTGCACAGCAGTGCCTTGCTGCCCATGCCTTCTGTTTCAGCGCTCTGCTGCCAGTTATTTCACTGGCTGTGGTGAGCACCAGGCATCTGAAGGTGGTGGTGAAAATGTGATGGATCAGGAGAGGCAGCAGGACCAGCGGCAGTGAAAGATTGTCAGGTGTTCAGTGTCACAGGAGAAGCACCCGAGAGGTTTCAGAATGGTGATTTGTTTGAAGAGGGGTCACACAGGGTCACCAGGACATCATGAAGTTTAATTTAGGGTTGTAAAGAGATTTTCCACTCTGAACTTCAGGCAAGTAGCAGTTGTTTCTTGGTATTTTAAAAGCGGTTAGAATCTCCTCTACTCCTTCTGTCATTGCCAGGTGTTGAACTGGCAGCTGACAGCCCCAGAGCTCTCACTTCTGTCTCACCATCTTCCACCTCACAGGAGCTGGTGCTGTGTGGTCGGGCTGTGTGCATTGCTGAAGGCCTGCACACATTCCTCTCTATGCCATGGTTTCCTACGGGAAAAATGGAATTGGGAACAGTCACACTTTGGGGATTCCATCCTGGGCAGGCAGTGGGATGCGCCTGAAACTGTTGTTTGACTCTGTGGGGAATTGTTGCAGAACCAGAGTGTAGGGTTGAGGAGACAAGATGTTCCCGCAGCAATGGAGAGAGAAGTATGCAAAGGTTTCAGCTGCCAGCCTGCACACACTGGCTGTGCATGTACTCGAATGCTCGGCTGCAGTGCCCCGGGCTGCAGAGGTTATTGTGCAGAAAAGCCCTTGGTTAGTGGAGAAATTCTGTGTTGGAATAATTCTGCATCTGGGCAGTGGAATGGGATATTTACCTTGTGACACAGAGGTGCCTCTCGGGCAAAGCAAAACACTAAGAGATTTTTTGGAGGAATGTTCATTTTTGTTCTGATTTCATGCTGTCTGAAATGTCTCTTGCCCTTTTTTCCCCTTGGAGAAGTCTCATGAAGTTTTTGCAGCTGTCCTGACTCTCCTCCCCTGCCCTCCCTGGCAGCAGTGTGGCAGTGAGAGCTGCCCCCCGGGAGGAGGTGTGCTCTGCTGGCTGTTAAAGAGTTGGCAGCGCTGGGCTCTGTGCTCATCTCCAAAGGTTCCCTGTTCTCCCTGGGCAGTGGATTTGAGTGTTCTGCCATTCTGAGAACAGGAACATCTGTACAGATACAAACCCTCGAGTGCATGGATTGGGTTCGTGAAGGCCCGATTCTTTTAATCTCCTTTGGCAGCTCTATTGCCCCACATTTTCTCTCTGCCCTCTTCTCTGTCAAACTGTCTCACAGGTGGCCTTCTTCCCCAGGCTTTGCCTCGTCCCCTGGTCAGACTCGAGCTGTTCAGTCCCTGCAGGCCCAGCGGCTGCTGGGGGATCTGAGCTGGGCAGAGGCAGCAGGGCCTGATCGCTGAAGGAAGCAGGTGTTGTGCTCTGACTCTGATCTTGCTGAAGCTGCTTTTGTTACCCTTCCAGAAAACCAAGCGAGGGCTGAATCAGAGCTGGCGGTTTGCTGAAGGTACCAAAGAACAGGGGCTTTAGAAGGCAATGCCGAATCCTGTGGACAACCGTAATGCTGTTTGTTTGTTAACTTGTCCGAGGTATTTCATTGTGGGTTTTGTGTAAGGTGCTATCAAGCAATCCCATGCAGCTGGAAGCCAGAGGCAAGCCCATTTACTTCAGGGCTGTGAAGATCTCTACTCCTGGGACAGCTGTCTCGCTGCTGCAGGGGTTGGTTTTTATTTTGCTGTGGAGAAACGGACCAAAAATTTTCATGCCATTTCCTTTTCCCTGAGGTGGGAGAATTCCTGGAAGTCTCCGCATAGAGTTAAGGGGAGCCTTCCTCTTTTTTCCCGGAGCTGGGCTGAGTGCAGCTCCCAGAAGGCCGGGCTTTGGAAGGCCGGGAGCGCTGACCCGACCAGGCAAGAGGACTCCTGACAGCAGGGCTGGGCTGCAGTTGTGGCTGCAGGTGCTGCGGGGAGATGCTGGGTGTCTGGGGGGCTGACCTGGCCGGTTTGGTGGTTTGAGGGCGCTGTACGCTCTGCCCCAGGTGCTGAGAAGGTGTTTTCTGTCGGCAGGGCTGGTGGCCCATCAGTCTGTGTTCTCAGAGGTGAGCCCACAGGAGTCCCTCGCTGGGGCTTGGCTGCAGAGAGCTCTGTGGTACCTTGAACGTGTTTGACCTTTCCCAGAGTGCTCAAACCTGCCAGTTGACGCTCTTTAACACTGTCCTCTGAAAGAGCCTTCCAGCAGGGATGCCTATCATCTCTGGCTTTCCCTTCAGAGAATTGTCACCAAAAGCTGCTGTATCTTTGTCACTTGCCAGATGCCACCTTGTTGCTCTGGGCTTTTCCACAAGAGGGCTGTGAGGAGGCTGTGGTTGTCTGACGTGTGGTGTAGGCAGGCTCTCGGTTGCCTCTGCGTGGCCAGCTGATAGCCTTCTGGCTCTCAGTACACTCTGGGTGGCAGCACAGGCTCTAAGACAACTGTAATGAGGATGTGAGTGGTCAGCTTTAGTCTCCAAGTGGCCCCAAGATGCTAGCCCAGGGGCTCTGAGTAGGGTCTCTGGCCAGCTCGGGTCCAAGAGGGCTGTGAGTAGGCTCTGGTTGGCTGTCCTGTGGTGTAGGCGGGCTGTAGGTTGCCTCTGGCTGGCCAGGTGGTGTCCTACTGGGCTCCAGTTAGTCTCTGGATGGCATGCTGGTCTCAAGAAGTACTCTGAGTAGGCTCTGGCTGGCCAGCTGTGCTGTCCCGTGCGCTCCAAGTAGGCTTTGGATCGCAGGCTGCAGGCCACCATGTCTCTGGGCCGGATGGGGGCGGGGCTTTGCTCGGTGAATGACAGCAGTGCTGCCCAAGTGCCAGGAGCTGGATGGGGGCGGGGCTTTGCTCGGTGAATGACAGCAGTGCTGCCCAAGTGCCAGGAGCTGGATGGGGGCGGGGCTTTGCTCGGTGAATGGCGGCAGTGTCATCAGCATTCAAGTTAGAGGATTAACGATGTCTAAATTAATGACGCCCTTGTCTTAGAAGATTAACGGCGTCTAGATTAACGACGGCGAAAAGCGAAAGAATTTGTGTTCGTTAGGGAAGAAACAGAGAAGAAGGGGATCTGTAGAGTAACAAAGCAGAAATTTATCTACCGGTTGTGCACGCTTAGTAGCGCTTGTTGGAAGTGCTGAGAGGAACGAGTTGTTGAAATGAGCATGCGCCAGAGCCACACACGGGTTTGCTGTCACAAGAATATATAAGGACTTGTTTTTCTAATAAACGTTGGAGCTTGACTGTTAACCATATCGGGGTGTGTCTTGTCTCACAGCCTCGTCCTGCAAATAAGGGGGTTCCTGCTACACCCGCTGTTCAGAAGAACAGATGCAACCTTCCGCAACTTTTCTTTTTGCCTGTTGCTGACGTAGAGCACAGGAAGATGGCTTATGGCAGAGGCTGTTATTTTCTCTGACCTGAGTGGAAGGAGTTCCAGTTGTGCAAAAATGAATCTAAAGACATAATTTTCCTTTGCTTTCTGCTTGAATTGAAGCCATCAGCTGGTGGCAGAAACTCTCCAGGTTTCTAGTTCCGTGGATCCCATGGAACAGAAGAAGCATTCGCTATCCTGAACAATTTTTTTTGGTGGATAATGGAACAGAGGGGTGTAGAATATCTGTGTGGTATAATGCATAGCCATGTGATGTATTCTGTATGGGTTCAGAAGGTTGTTACAATCATTATCCTTGCTTTTTTTATATCAGTAATAGGAAATGACAAGTCACACCTGAAGAACTTGCACACTGTCTTCTCTGACAGCACCTTCAAATCACCAGGAGTGGCCACAGTCCCATAACAAGGTTATGCCCAGTTTAAGAGCTCCCATGAAGAAATTAGCAGTGAGACAAGTGATGGTCAGTCACAAGTGCTTTTTTCCTTTTTAAGTGAGACTTCATTCTGAGAATTAAATGAAATCCTTTTGGCATTTTTTTTTTTTTAAATTCACTATCTGAAAGCTTCTTTTTAAGTGAAATTTTGAAATCTAGATTTGTATTAAAGGGCAGAAGGCAGTACCATATCATCCTCTTATTTTTAGTTTGAAAGGAGAATGTGTGTGTTTGGTTGAAATCCAAGTATAACAGCAAATGTGGTTGGACCGGCACACAGAGTTAATTAAAAGTATGCCAGAAAGCCATCAGGTCTGCCCTGACAACGGCAGTAATGATGGACTTCTTACATTCTGAGCAGCATTAACATTTAAATTCCTACACCTCTCCATTAGAGTTCAAGTTTCTGACCCAGAGCCCTGAGGCACCAACTGCAGGCAATGAGGCTGCATATCACTGCACCATTTGTCTCTGTCAGGGAGCCAGGAAGGGATCTGTTCGTTGTGGAGCTGAGAAATTAATTTTTGATTACCTGATTTTCTGAACACAAACAGACTGCCCACTGCAATTCAAAGTCATTCTTTTGGGGAATGCATCAAAATGAGGATCTGCAGGCTTTCTGCGGACTCACGTGTGTTTCACCAAGCATTTAGTTTTCCTTTTGGCGCCGTGGCGCTCTGGAAGTGGCAGCATGTTGCTTTGGGGCTGGAAGGGTGGGAGGTTGCTCAGCAGTAAAGCGGCCTGATGGATCAATTGCCACGGCAAGTCCAACGCTTCTGTTGAAGCTCTTCAGGGTGAGGTGCCAAGCTTCAGCTTCAGCGTTGTGTGGTGTGGCCGACGGGGAAGAGATGCCCCAGTGCCCTGGGCAGCTGTTAGGCTGAGCAGTTCTCCTGGGGATGCAGAGAAATGCTCTGAGTGCTGCCATGGACAGGCCGGCTCCGCAGGGAAAAAAAAATCACTCTTAAGAGTGTGATTGAAATTTAGCATTTTGCTCTACAGCTCAATCTTTCTTTCAAAAAACCCCAAAGCACAGCAATGTTAGATTGTATTTAATCCTCCAGGAAGCCCTCAGCGATGGGAAGAGCTGCTTGGGGCCGCGACTGAGCCTACAGCAGCCGATTAACCCCGGAGCCCTGATGCAGCTTGAGCACAGTCTGTCTTCATGCACAAACCCGTGGATGCTGCTGAAACCTCCAACTGTGAGCTGCTGCCTTGTGGCACTGAAGTGACACCTGACAAGTCGGACACGACAGACGCTCGAAAACCAGCTTTTCGCTGACCTTCATTCTTGGGAATGTTGGTGGCATCTTTTAGAAAAGGTTTTTTCCTATGAGTTTTACCAGACAGCTTCAGGTTTTCTTACCTGTGCCTTCTGTTCCGAGCTAAGTGACCCCTGAACTCATTTTTACTTGACATCTTAAATAGTGTCATACTTAGTTCCACCATGCCTGGACTCTGAGAGAACTCAGTGCTTTCTAGAGTGCAAGGAGAATGTAAACCATTTTGAAGTAGGTTTTTTTTCCCCATAAAATATCAGTGAGGTCACAGCCCCCAAAACCCACCTTCAGAAGCTTCTGACATTTTTAATAGTTTTCATTTAACTCAAGAAAAGGAAAGAAAACACAAAGCTGCTGGAAATGATGAATACAACTACACTGCGGTTATGTTTTTCTACACCGTTTAGAAGAAGAGCTACAACGTAGAGCAATGTGAATATTACCCGAAGAAGAAAACCAGGTTTTTCAACAGCAGAAAGACCAACCATCATCAGGGAAGAGAGAAACTGAAATTCGCATCTGGGGAAAGATGCTCAGAAGACTGAAGACTCAGTATTAGGTTTCAGCGAAACAGTAAATCAGCCTGGAAAGTTCTGGCAGCTACAGTTCTTCAGAATTTGAGGAAAAATGGTGCAAAATCAATAAAGAATGTGGTTTCACATAAAATGTGAAATGTAGTACATTCAGTAGCACATGCCAGTGCTACTGAAGAGAAGAATGCTTATCACAAGATGGTCGGCAGAATAAATTTCCACCTGCTGTATTAAGGCAAAGCATTAATTCCAAGCACTTTGAGGAGTTCAGGTAAAGCCCTTTGTACAAAAGAAAAATTTTATTCGTGTTTCCAAGAGCGTATTTTTTTGAGAAATTGAGATAAAAGGCATACATGAACATCACCATGATTACATACTATGAAATGCCCACTGAAATCTATCAAACATATTTGTGTTGAGGAAACCATTAAGGCTTGTAGCCCATGGCAAAAATAAAATCAAACGGAAGGAAAACACCCTCATCATTGTCATATGAAAAATCACCACTCGGAAATGCCATGGGCGAAATTCTGATTATGTTGATTGAGGAGGGGGGGAAAAGGGCAAGAAAAAAAAATCAAACCATAAACATACAGGGAAGTATGACTTAAGATAGATCACAAATAGATGATATCCCCAACTTCAAAAAGGGAAAAAAAAAGATGTTAAAATAGAAATATGCCTCTTAAAATGGTTTTGAAGCTCGACTCTGATCCACAGCCAGTACTGTCAGAGGGCTACAGATCATGAGGAAAAGGTCAGCAGGCAACAATTCAGCAAAGACTGTTGGCAGTAAGGCTCACTCTGGCAGAAACTGCTGCAGGAATCTATCGCCCAGGATGTAATTGATCTAAGAAAAGTGAACACCCCCCCATCTGATTCGGCATGCTAGATGGGGTCAGTGTTTCAGTCAAGTCGAACTGGTCAAGTCTGTCCTTAAGTCCCAGCTCTGGTCTCCACCCAGCTCAGTGCTGGGCCAAGGGCACAACACGCAGCATCGCTGCTCTCTAGGCCAAATTCTTGTGTTCTTGAGACACCGACACAGCGTGTGAGGGGGCAGAGCACAGCGCTGTGCCCCAACAGGCCGGCTGCCCTCCACAGCCCAGGGCAAGAGAACTGCGGCGCTTCCACCGGCACCCCCCGTCTCACAGGGGAGACGCAGCAGCGCCTGTCTGCACCTGCCAGGGCCCGCAACAGGACGACCAACAGCTCACCTGGAATTTCAGTCAGGCCACATATTTCACCTCTCCGACAGCTAGAGGAGTCTGCTCAGCAATCTGGGGGCAAAAATAATCTTACTGCATTGTAGCTGTCCCTGATTTTCACTCCGCTTCTTTGGTTGAAACCAGCAAACGAACCTGAATTACCCTTTAACGAGTAATATTGCAAGGGCTGCAGAGAGCCAGAAAAGCCCTACCATAAACAGACTGTAATACAGCCTTCCAGCCTGTTATACAATGTGCAGTTACATATTTTAATTACATTTATTACCTAAGACGAGAGAATTAACGTGAACTGAACCTTCAATGACCCAACTGGATTCATGCCAATTGTTCTACTGTGCAGACCCCCAAGATGCAGAAGCCGGCACAACAACCTGACCTCAGAACCGCCAGTCAAGCCCCCTTTTTTAATCCACTGCTTTCTGCCATCTTTTTACTATTTGCAGTTTGAAGCTGGTTTTATCATCTCCAAAATTTTTGTTTCAGTCTGTGGCTAGCACAGAAGTAGCTTTAAAGACACGGGGCAGTGCGGCCTGTGCCCTGGTGCTCACACGCTGTGAAGGTTGCTGCTCTCCCAGCCGCTGCAGACTCTGCAGTCGAACGCTCCCTCGGTACCGTCTCGGCACGTCTGACCTTTCTGCTGGGAGACCCCGTCACGCTGCATAACATGTTCAACATCATCCCATCCTCGTCCTGAAAAGGTATGAACTAATTCGAGGTGTGGTAATACTCACATGCTTTGAACCCCACTTCTGTCAGAAGGTGAATTACATTCAGTTTGGGGATACAGCAGAATGCTTGGAAATTCCAGCACCTGAGTAAGTTCATCTCCACGGGTGTCAGACTCAGAGCAGTCATTTCTGGAACAGTCACCCTTGAGCATGCATCCCCATGAGAACTCCATCTCACCAAAGCAGCATTAGCAGTGCTGTACTGAATGATCCACGCACTGGGGCACGGGCAAAGGCTTACAGCCTGCAACGGGAATAATCAAATGATGGAAGTGAAGATACTTCCATAAGGTAGTGCACTACTCTACTGCTACTGCATTATGTACATCATTTTTTGTAGAAAAAAGATAAATAGGTAATATATATGAAAATACATCTAAAATATGACATATTACGTAAAATATAATTTTAATGTACAAATATCTATACACCCAGTAACTATTTATCTGCTTGTATGGATGAGTAGAGTATATAGCAAGTGAAGTAAACGTTACACCCTTTAGAGGGTGAAAAACAGTCTCCAACTGCACGCTCATTCTAACACACTCCCTGTGCTTTGCTCTGTCTCTCCCAGTGCCCCCCCCAACCAATCCTCTTCCCTTCTAAAGATGCACGATCCAGCCACCGGCCTTTCCCCTCACCACAGCGCCTCCTGCTCAACGTTTCCGACCCCCTTCTCCAGTCAAACTGCCACCTTCGCTGCCAGCTGAGGCCTCCGCCGAGAAAATATAACCCCTCCTCCTCCTCCTCACAGAGCTGCTGAGGATGGGAAAGGCACACAAACCAGACTGCGAGCGGCCGGAGGCGGGGAAGTTCACCCACTCTATCGGCTGCTCAGAGCAGGGCTGGAGGAGGCGTCACTGTGCAGGGGAAGGCAGCGCCGAGGGACACGCTGGGAGAGCAGCGCGGGCACGGCAGAACCTGGGCAATCCTTCTCACCTGGGATGAGAAGACCCCTGGCAGAAATCAACCAAAGTCCAAGGTCACACCTCGTGACGCCAGTACACTCCAGGCCAAAGTGTGAAGGCTCCACTGTGTAAAGAAAGAAGGAAACTCCGTACCTAAAAGTTCCATCTGTTCAATGTTACTGTACGACTTTTTAAAATGAAAAGCATCAACTATTACCTGGCTAACCATAGTATTCCAGAGGACTGTAAATATTACTGCAAGGAAGACCTCAGTTTCTGTTTAGCACAAAACTGGGAGCTTCTCTGAAAAACAGGCTGTAGTCTTCAATTACTGCGTAGCTACAACAGAGAGATATATAGGGCAGACACCTATAACGTGTCTCTGAACGCAGGAAATACCACACATTCAAAATTATGCAACTGTTCACAGAAGCGTTTCAGAAATAGTTGAACTTCATTTCGATTTTTCTTAAATCACCAACAGCATTTTCAAATGCTTATTAGCAGCTACTTTTATCTATCCATTTTAATGGAATAGAACTTAAGTAAAAGCTTCCACAAGTCCTTCTTAAGGGTTCAATATTTCCACCTTTCAGCAGTTTCTTAGAACTAAAGTAACAACATTCTACACCTTCTAAACCAGAATTTAATTCTTCACTTTTTTGTTTTAATTTTCTTCTCTAGATCCTTTTCTGTACCGCTCCTCCCTTCTCCCCTTACAATCTTCTGTCATTTTTCTCTCCTTTTCCCACCTTCTCTGCATTTTTTTCTTCCTTTTCCCTCTTCTTCCCTCTCTCCATCCTACCTTTTCATTCTTTATAAAAACCCTTTAAAGGCTGGGAGAAAGGACAGAGGTAAACTGTCAAGAATAGAAAAGTTGCAGCCAAAAATTGCTATTACCCTCTAATTATTTTCTCTCTCTGGTATTGTTCCCATTCGACCCCATCCCAGGCACAGCTGTGCCCGGCCCTGAGGAGACGAGGGGCTGTTATAAGCGGTTCCCAGCAATGGGGAGGGTAGGAGCCAGGCTCCTTAGCGTTATCAGTCCTTCTCTCCAGAGACCGGCGTACAGCCCGCGGAGGGGGGTGGAATCAGAAAAATTCAGAAAAACTGGCAATATCAGCCTACACTATCAGAAATACAGAGCATAAAAATTGACACGGGGAGAGGTAAGCAGGGGAGTGCAGCGACCCGCAGGCCAGCAGCGCGCTCAGCCCGTGGCACAGCTGCGGGCACACACAGGCTGACGTGCTCCTGCTTTTGACAGAGCTGGGGAGGGACTATCACACAGCAGCAACATCTACGCCTTCTGAAGAAAGACCCGGCACAGCTCATACTTTGAGCTTCAAACCCGTGTCCTCAGAGGTCACGGAGACACCATGTCACTGCCCTGGCATCGCTCTGGGGCTGGGCACATGTTCAGCCTTTCCCAGGACACTTGTGCCCTGGCCACCAGGGATCAGGTCAGACCTTACAGGCTGTGACACAGCCCAGGTGCCAGAGCACATCTGGGGTCAGTAGGTATTATCTGCACATGGCTTCAAGGAGAAGAGCACAGTGCCACGCACAGGGATTTGATCCAGCTCTGGGCCCCAGCAGCCCCTTCCCAGCAGGTGCGGGGCTGGGAAGCTCTGTGGGCACGTGGAGCCCGACCACGGCCCCTCCTGCTCAGGAACGGCCTCTCCCTTCCACGCATCACACGGTGCTCGGCGCCTGGGGAGCTCACAGCTGACGGGGCTTTCTGCTCAGCTATCCAGCTATTCTGCCTTCTCGCCCACTCACTGCAAAGATTATCAATTTTCCGGATTCTCGAGTTTAAAAATATCTCCCCCGAGGCATAAAGGAAGAGAGGCGGGTGGGTACAGTAGGGGTTCCCTCAGTGGATGCACCAAGGGACCAGGCACGAGAGTCACCGACTCACGTCATCCCCAGGACAGACAGACACTCTTCTCCTGCCAGGGAAACGTCCACGTTGCCAAACACCAGCACACGCTGTTGCCGAGGCTGCGGCCTCCGATAAGCCTCAGCAAATGCCTCTGACCTTCCCTTCAGCAGTTGGTCCTGAACTCTGGGAGTCACACTGCACTGCGCCTTCAGCAGCTCCACCAGTCCAAGCAGCACCCTTTACAGAATGAAGCACTTTTTACTTTTCTTTTTACCCAAGGATATCCCAATCTCACCTTCAGTTATTGCATTTATAGTGTTCCCTCTTTGCAAGAGAATTCACTGGGTTTCAAAGTACACGTTTGCCAAGACCACAGATCAAATGGTCCTAAACTGCTTCGGATGTCTGAAAGGGAGAGATTTGCATATTTGTTTTTCTTTAATCACATCTATCCTTCTTTTCTCCTCTTAAGCAAGCCCACCTTCCATGCCTAACCACTTAGGGCCAACAGGAACACTTAGAAAGGTCGCTTTGTTGTACTCATTCTAACATTTCACAGTACCTTGTTTTCCCGAAACAGGGTTATCTATCGCCCGGGACTTACCCGCATTGCATTCTGCAGAGCAAAAGCACTTCCTAAGGTAATGAACACAGAGCATGTTGTCAAACAAACAAACAAAAAACTCTATTCCCCTTTAAAAAGAATTTAAAAAATCAAAATTCAGTCATTTCTAAATCCTGTAGTACATTCTACCGATTCCCACGACTCCTGAGCTATGAGCTGCATCAGCCCGTCTGTGTCTTTGCACAGTGACTCCGACAGCCCGCGAAGGGCACCGCAGAGATTGCCACGAACTGCGGGGAGCTCTGAGCCCAGGCTGCAGTGCCCGGCGCGGCACTGACACACAGAAATCCTACGGGACCTGTATGCACCTAGCGCCTGCAGCCATCCTGCTCCTTTCTTATTGAAAAGGATCCAAACGTAGATCTATAAACCCAATTTCTAACGAAACTGAGAGATCTCCAATACCTGCTCTAAACATCAGTGTCTTCCCAGAGTCAACCTTCCAGTTCTTTACATTTCTCGGGACAGCAAAGTAAACAATGATTAACACAAACTATTTTGTGAACAAAGATTTCTTCTCACCCGATGTAAACATCAGGAAAAAAACCCCAGTAACCAGAAAAGTGACGGCTCACAGATTAATATTCATGTGTGAATTTACATCGATGTTTCACATTAATCTGATTTTGTTTAGACAGTGTAAACTAATACATTTGAAAGTATATTTTCACAAGTAGTTTTCAGTGGAAAACTTGATAAAAATTAAAAAGTATCGGAGGCCTGACTTTAGCAGGTCCCAGGCTTGACCAACGGCCTTTCACAGCCTGGGCTGAGGACAGGATTGTCACATTCTACGTTGCCAGGACAACTTTCATACCGCCAGCTTATGACTGGCCCAGGTTTTGAATAGAAAGATACAGTTATGAACTAAATCTGCCTTTCTATCTGAAAAGCAAATGAATCTCCAAGAGCCCAAAGAAATCCAAACCCCACATAAGCCAATGTATTAGTTGAAATCCTGAACATAAGCCAAAATGAATTTGCCTCACATCAACAGTTTCCAGACTGGACAGAACAATTATTGCAGGCTTGTATGAAAGACTGTACTACTGCTCACTGAGTGCACAGGCGAAGGAATTACACACCTTCTGAACAATCCTACCCTGCCCTGCAAGGAGCTTTATGATGCTGAGCTATAGGAGACTAATGGACACGACCGGAGGTTTAACAAACTCATGCTGTGCCACAGAGGAGAATCTAGATTTTTAAGATTAAAGTTAAAGGCCTGATTCTCATTGCCTTCAGAATGCCAACTGAAACTCCGAGGTCAATTGTACTGTCATCGCATAGAGAGAAACCAGCTCCCTCATGCCCCAAGCGATGCTGAGCTTTCCATGGGGAGAGATGCTCTTCCTGTGCCTCCTCCTCCCAAGAGTCTTTTTCCTTTATGTTTGTATTACAAAACACACAACTGCCTTGGGAATACCTTGCACAGTCTATTAGTAAAGCCACACCCATGTCTAAAATGTGCTTGTCTCCAAAAATATATGGACAATTACCTGGCACGTTAGCTGATTAAAAATACCGCTGATAACAAACAAGTTTTGAACCACCAGACAGTTCCAGGCAGTCATCGCTTCCCACACCCTCCACACCTTCACAGCTGAAGTCACACGCTTCTCCTCATGTTCATAATCACAGGCACCTTACACAAAGCAATAAATATTTACATACGTGCAAAATAACGCACAGAAGCAGCTCACGAGCCCCCACAGCAGGGAGCAGCACTAGAACCGAGAGGCTCTCAGCGCTCACGGAGCCGTACAGCGCTGTGGCACAAGCACAAGTGCAGTGCCAAGATGCTGCTCGAGAACACGCTCTGCACTGCTGACACCTGGGATCTGACCAAGCATCACCTCCCTTCACACACTGATCAGGATACCTCCTGACTAGAGGCACTGCTATCCTACCCAGGAAAATAACTACCTGTAACCAGCTTACAAGAAAATCTATTCAAACTCTCCACGGAACAGTGTGATTCCTCCAGCTCCTATCACAGGCTGGCACACAAAGTACATACATACTGGTACATAAAGAAAAAAACATTAACGGGGAAAAATCTCGGGTTTGACCTTTACCAGTAAACCCAGCGCCATCCACTGACACCGTGTTTCTGGAGCCCTGTCCCCTGTGTGTCCGCTTGGAGCTCCGCACAGCAGCAGGGCTCTTCTCAACCCCGGGCTCTGCCCAGGGACACGAGAAGTCACAGCGCTGCCAACTCACAGCAAAGGCTCCAGGCTCTCGTCCCTGAAGCAAAACCCTTCCAATCTGCACTTAGGCATTTCATACAAAATCCACCAGCAATCCAAACAGCGGAGCACGCCATAAAAACAACCCCGGCTGCTCTCGGTACGTGTGCAGCTGGGCACGTGTTACCAAGAGCAGAAACCCAGGGTCTGGAGCATCGCTTCACCGTGGGTGTATCCCCGAAACACACGATCACACAGATCCTGGCACCACTGCCCGGGGTTCCTCCTGCACCAAAAAGAATCCTGACACTTCTCTACATTTCCTTCCTCTTTACACCCAGCAGCAGCCAGGGCATTAATTCTGGTTTCTCACCCGTTACACTCTTCCCTTGATTAAAGTGTTTTACAGTAACAGCCACCCCAGGCCAGACTCTAACCCAGATCTCCGGGAACCTCGGCAGATGGGGTCTGGAGGGGAACGCCCGGTACCGCCGGGAGTCTGACAGCGGCGTTCCCTCGAGACAGCTCACCTCCAGCTTTCCAAAACCCCCGAAAACACCCACCGTCCCGGTTAGACCGGGAAGGAGCGAGGAAACGAATCCTTTGCTCAACCTCACTCTTGCCCAAAGTGCAATTTCCACGCGGCCTTGGCGCCCAGAAGCCCCCATTTCACTCTCATTTTTTTAACTCTCCTTTGCCCTTTTGATCCGCCTCTCGCCCACTTTCTCTCTCCCACCAACACGCGCAGACCCTCCGCAGATCCCCCCCCCGGCATGTTCCCGGCCGCCCGCCCCGGGTCCACACACAGAGCCCACGGGAATCCCCCGCCCGGAGGAACCGGCGTCCCGGGACCGAGCGGCCGCACCCGGCCCCGCCGGCCCCGCCGGACCCTCCGGCAGCGCCGAGCGCCGCAGCGCCGACACCGAGACGCGGCGAGCGGAGCGAGCGGCCGGCAGCGGCCTCGGGGCGACGGAGCCACGGCCGCGGCGGCGCTTCCCACCGGCCCCGCCCGGAAGGGCAGGGGAAGCTCGCGCTGGGGCCGATGGCCCCCGCGGAGCTGGAGGAGGTGCCGCTGGCCGGGGGCTCCAGCGGGGACCACAGGGCCCTGGCAGCAGCCCCCGGCCTTGGCTGCGCTTGGGGACCAGCAGCCCCCGGTTCTCGGCCTTTGCAGAGGAGACGACGCGGCCTCCGCGGGGGGGTGTCTGTGAGCCCTGGGCAGGGCTGGGGATGCCACCTGGAGCCAAAGGCTTGCTGCAGCCTCCTCTGCCGGCCTGGGGCACCTCGGGGCGGCCCTTCCCTCCAGGCACCTCCCTGCAGCCCAGAGGTTGTCCCCGACGCTCGCTCGGAGCTCAGGGGGACGAGTGGCACAATGTGCGTGCCGGGAGCAGGGGAGGGAAGAGGCACGAGGGCTCCACGCCAGGTCAGACAGCCCGGGCCAGGGGCTCTCCCTTTCCCAGGCAGGCTCTGCCCTTCCGCTCCCACGCGCGCACACGAAGACACCCCTTGAGATCCGGTACCTGTCCGGGCCTCAGCCCCTGCCCCACGGTTCCCCGTCTTACTGATTTTATTAACAACTGAAATTAAATTGTGTTTGATTCTAATATAAGTATAGAATTGAGATATTTTAGAAAAAATAATTTTACATTTATTGTATTTTGAATCTAGCAACCGACTGCTACTCTAAACTTCCCCGTACAGCCCTGTGCCAAGGCTGAAGGGATTGGTCATGATTGTTTAGTAGGAACGGTTAGAACCTAGGTAACAAAACACGAGGTGATTTGTAAACTGATTTATAATACATACATAGGACTAGAAGAATGCAAGGAGTTGTCAAGGTCCAGGATTAATGGGAACTGAGGGCAGTGACCGTAACAGCTTGCAGGTACCTGCCAAGAAAACCGTGTCCTTAAGCAAAAGGTGATTCCGGCCGGGGGAGATCGCGACCGCTGACCCACGGACCACCTACTCACATTACACCCCAGAGCCATTTCTAGACATTTCTAACCTCTACTGCGCAGAATCGGAAATAGGAAGAGAATATGTTCATGATTTCTTGGAAGCTGTGTGCTTATACATGAAGACCTAATGAATATGTAGGAGTAAGTTCTATAGAAGGTGTATGATTCTGGTGCCTGGCACGTGTTGTTGGTGAGAGCACTCCCCTACACGTCCGGCCGTCAATAAAGGAGTGTCTGCTTATCTGCGTCAAATTGGTGTAGGTAAGTGCTTTTATCCCGGATTTCGGTGACACCCAGAGCTGCCTCAGGCAGACACCAGCCCACCGGGCTCCCAGAGCTGTCGGGGGGGGCAGAGGTCCCAGGAAGGGCCAGGGGGCAGAAAGCCAGCCTGCCCCCAGCTCTGCTCTGCCTGGGAAAGCTGAGCCCAGCCCAGCCCAGCCCCACCTCTGCGGGGAGAGCAGCTGGGCGAGGGGCAGGGGGAGAGGGCTGCCTCCAAACCCAGCTCAGCTCCCCTCGGGGCTTGACGCCGCTGCTTCTGCCTGACAGGAGTGACTGAGGAGCTCCTGGTCCAGCTCTGCTGTGGGCTTGGGAAGAAGGACACAGACCTGCTGTATTCAGCCTAAGAATAACTGCTGTATTGAGACAAAGGGTGCAGCGGGTGGTTGGGGGCATCGGGAGCAGAAGGGGTGGTCGGGGGCATCCAGAGCTTTAGTTCAAAGGGCTGCTGTTTCTTTTTGACTTCGATCAGGAGCCGCCCCTGCTTCTTGATGTGTTCCCGGCAGAGGACATGGTCATCGTCATCATCGTCAGAAGCAGGAGGGTCTGGAGGAGAGAGCAGAGAGGAGCAGGTTGGGGAGGGTCTGCGGGGCCACCTCCGCTGTGCCTGTGTCCCTGGGGAGCTGTGGCCCGTTTTGGAGGGCTGGTGGCATCCCAGAGAGCCCCGTGCCAGGCCCTCGGGCACAGGCACTGTGACGGGCTCTCCCAGCCCAGCGTCCCAGGGTGACCTGCAGGGCCTGGGGATGCCACCGCTGGGGTCCCCCCCCAACACTGCTGGGGCTTCCCACCAAGGTCTGGAGCTGCGGGGCGGTGGCTTCACCTCCGCTTTGGGAAAAAGGGCCGTGAGCTGCAGAAGCTCCTTGTCTGCTCCAAGAGCCTCCAATCAGAGGAGGCCACAGGCAGAGCCAAGCACTGGTTCTTCACCCTCAGGGCAGGGGATTTTGAAGACGAGGGCCCCCTCCCTGCCCCACAGCATCTCCCCTTGTTTCTGCTGGGGCTTAGCGCTTACCACCCCAACAGTTGCCGTCGTTCTCCCACATCCCCACCTAAAACCACGCCCCGTGCTCAAAGCCTTGGAGACAGCCAAGGTCAGACCCAAGGTCTGGAGGCAGCTCCTGGGTCGGGGTCTGCTGGGACAGTGGGAGACAGGCGAGGACGCTCAGAACTGCCTGTGGGCAGGGGCTGGGACAGGCGCTGGGGGACGTGTCCCCGCTGTGCTCTCCTACCCTTGGTGTCCTCCAAGGAAATCTTCAGGCTCCGGGGAGCCTGTGCCATCGTCTGCTCCAGGAGATTTCGGACCTTGACAAAAGTCTGTGAAAGACACCCTGGGTTAACTGCTGAAGGGGAGGGGGTGTTCAAACCCAGGGGTGCTTCACCTCCATGTCCCCATGGGGGGACACCCCGCAGCGCCCAGTGCCCCTTGGGGCTGAGCTGCGCCACGGCTCTTCCCCGGGGCCACGTCCGTGCTCCCATCTAGGAGGACAGCTTGGGACGGGCCACCTGGGAGAGCCCTGTGCGGGTCCCCAAAGACCACCGCAGGGATGGAGCCCCAGCACGCACCGCATTGTCCTCGTTGAGGCTGTGGCTCTCGGGGGGCAGGCTGGCCGTGCGCTGCACCAGGTACTGCAGCTTCTGCCTACAGTGCTGGAGCTTCTCCTGCGTACTCCAGGCCTGGACAAAAGCGTCCTGCAATCGGAGAGAGAACAACTACGTTGGTGGGGAAGAAGAGTCTCTTGGGGTGACAGTGGCCGCTCCACACATCACTGTGCTGTGCCGCTGCACCCCCAGCACCGGCCGGAGCCGTGCTCACCCCCGCACCGCACGGGTACCTGGCCGGGCACCGTGATGCCACGCAGCAGGACGGCCAGGTTGTTGACAGCGTGGTCAAACTGGAGCAGCAGATCCTCCTCCTTCAGCATCTGGGCTCGCATCTGCTCCCGCCGAGCCTCCTCCCGCTGCAGCTCCCTCCTCAGCTCCTCCTCCAGCTTCCTGCAGCCAGACACATTCACATCCATACAACTGCATCAGGGTGCAGAGACACCCCACATCTGTTGCCAAAAGTGCTCGTCTCACCCCCCGCACCGCCTGCAGAGCAGAGATGTTGCCTGCAACCCAACCCCACGCTGCTGGTCCCACTCCCCACGCCAGGCAAGGAGCAAGGGTCCTCCTGGTGCCACCCGCAGCGGGAGCTTTGGGGGCTCTGCCAGGCCCAGCGCTGGGGGAGCACTCTGCTCAGGAAACCTCCCAGAGCAGGAGGGGTGGGGGCTGCAGCAGGACGGGGGAAGAGGGGCCCTGTTGGGACACCCAGGATGCCCACATCCCTCCTCCAAGGGTGGTGGCCCAGTTGGCACGGCTGTCCCGAGGCCAGCAGTACCTGAGGGTGTTGGGGGGCTGGCGACGCTTCAGCTCATCGTGCTTCAGCTCCAGCTGGTGCAGCGTCTCCTTCAGCGCCTGCTGCTTCTCCTTGCACTGCTGGAGATACCGCTCCAGGTCCGCCGAGGCCTTCTGCTGCTCCAGGAACCTGCCAGCCATGTCCTGGCCAGGGGAGAGCACGAGGACTCAGCCCGTGGCCCTCCTGGAGGGTACAGGAGCCGGGCCGTGGCCTCGGGGAGGTCTCTGCCCCAGGGACTGCTGCAGGTTCATGGCATGGAGAAAAGCAGCTCCATCCCTGCCTGCACAGGAGGGGTCTGGGGGGCTGCAGGGGCAGAGCAGAGCAGAGCACCCCACCGGGACACAAGGCCAGCAGAGAGGTCTCGGCTCAGCCCTGCGTTTTAACGGAGATGGGTTTTACTTACCCAGACGTGGGAGCACGGCACCGCAGCCTTGGCCTCCTCCACCTTTTTGGTGACCCAGGCCTTGTACTCCTCCTGGGACTTGGTGTCCTCCAGTTGGGTTCCTGGCGTGGGAGGGAAGCGTCAGGGAATGCTGCCTGCAGCTGTGCCCACGTCACACCCCCCTGCACCCCGCCAGGCACTCACCCGCAAGAGGGTCCTGCAGCTGCAGTTTCGACAAGTCCACGGCGAGCTTGTGCCTGGCTTGCTGCAAGGATGTTCAGCGTCAGCCCCCGAGCTGCTGGCACCCTGGGGGAGCTGGCCCTGCAGGCCCCCCACCCACGGGGGGCTCCGCACTGGTGCCTGTCACCTGCCCGCAGCCCTGCCTGTGCTGGCCCCCCCAGCTCACCTCTCTCAGATGCCTTTTTAAGAATTCCTTGAGCTGCAGCTTCTGCGCGGCCTCGGAGCGGCACCAGAACTCTCTGTCCGCCCGCATCTGGGTTTTTAACTTCTCCACGTCGCCCTGCAGCGTATCAGAGAAGGGAAAATTAGCTGCGGAAGCCGGAATGGACCTTTGGGAGCCAGCTGAGCTTCTGGGATGACCAGTGTCAAAAAGGACACCTGCCCTCCCCGTGCTGAGCACGCTGCCTTCACCGTGGCTGGCGCTTCGGGCAGGCTGTCCCCAGCCCCAGGGCACTCTGGCCCAAGAGCGAGACCCAGGAGGAGCTCTGGAGGCAGCCGGGTGCCGTGGGCAAGCCCAGCTCAGTCTCTGTTGCAGGAAGACTCCCCGGCCAGCCGGGGCGCGTGGTGCTGTCGGTGGGCTCTGGAGTGTGGGAAAGGGCCCCACGGTGCCCCGGGCCATCTCACCTTGGTTACAGCAGCCGCTCTGCGGGCATCTGCAGCCACGAGCTCTGCATCTTCCAGCTCCCTATGGTAGCGTTCAGCCGTCCCACACAGGAGGTCCAGGTGCATAGGCAGGTGGTCCAGCTCCTGGGACAGAGAGAGGCACAGCACGTCACCCCACTGAGCCCCAGGGGTCCCCCACACTGTGACAGGGGGTGGAGGGAGCAGGAGGACCTGGCTGATGCGGGGGGGCGTAACACCAGAGCAACCCCTTGGACACCTCGTTGCCTTGGCAGGGGGAGCGGGTGGGACGATGGCACACAGTGAGGAGGGGCTCACCTTCCGCAGGGCATCCCGCACCTCCACGTACAGGGCTGTCACCTTCTGTGCAGCCTGAACTTTCAAGAGCATCTTCTCGATGCTGTTCTCCAGCTGGCGAATGGCCTGGGGCAGAGACAGGAGGGGGGACACGGGGTGACGCCACGTGCCGAGCCTGGAACCCACCGGGGGGGTGCAGGGCTGGGATGAAGGCCCCTCACGGGTGCTGCCACCCCAGGAAGGGGCCCTGGGTACCTGCAGCTGCGCCTGCTGCTGCTTGTCCTCCTTCTCCACAGCCTGCAGGCGCTGCAGCCGCCTCTGCAGCTCGTCCCGGGCTCGTCTCCGCTGCCTCACCTGGTCCAGCAGCAAGTTACAGGTGTTCACCCGCGCATGGATTTCAGCCCGGAGCTTCTCCTGGGTCACCTGCATGGACATGGGAGCGTTGGCCAGGCCAGAGGCAGGGCTCTCTGGGCACCTTCTCACAGGAGAAGGGTCCTGTCTGGAAAACTGCCCCTGAGGTAGAGCTACAGATGCCAGGACATTGCTGCAGGACATCGTCGCTCCCTTGGCAGGACGGGCTCTTGGAGAGCTTTGCTCTGGGGGGCTGGTCGGGCTAAGGCAGAGCTGGGCAACTACTGAGGGCAGCGCTGGGTCAGGCTTAGGGACTCTGCACAGCGCAGACCCGGGGCTGGGCGCCAATAAAATCCATCGATTGGTGCCCCAGATGTGGCTGCTGGCAGAGAGCGGCGGCACTGCCCTGTCCCTGCAAGAGACCCCAGGGAAAGGCAGCTGCGTGGGGCCAGCACCCCTTGTCCCCACGGCCTTACAGCCAGGTCACAACCCGGGGACAGGTAGGGGAGGGCAGAGAGAGCTTCTCTCTCCAGGGATGCAGCTGGAGCCTGCAGGAACCCGGGCAGCCCTGGGGACACGCAGGCTGGGACGGCCAGGAGCTCTGCTGGGGCCAAGGATCTGCTCGGGGAGCTCCAGGGGGTCCCTTGAGCGGTGGAAGGGGACCCACGGCACCACACGGGAACACCCCGTGTCTCGCCGCACCAGCCCCGTGGGGCTGTCCCTGTGCCGGCCCCCGGCCCCTCCGCCACGCACGCTGTTCTTCCCAGCGCCCCGGAGCCCTGGCCCCCAGCGAGCAGCCCCTGCCCGCCGGAGCCTGCCATGGCCTCCTGCCTCTCCCCGGCATAGCCACACCCGAGGGCTCCTGCGCTTCGCAGACCTGGGAGGTGGTGAGCTTGGGCACCGGGGGCAGGAGAGGGGCAAAGAGAACATCCCCCCAGCCTGGGGACGGTCACATCCAGAGGAAGCCGCATGAGGGGCAAGGGGGGCGCTGTCTCTGCAGGGCCAGCACAGGCAGGGGCACAGTAGACGGGACCTGCCGGTACCTTCTGGGTGCCGCTCGGGGCACGGACGTCCTGCACCGCCTCACACAGGCGGGGCAGCCGCTCGCTCTTCTGCTGGAGCTCTTCCCCGCAGGACCACGTGAAAGCCTCCCTCTCTTGCTCTGCAGGACACGAAGGTGCTGTTGGGACCACGCAGGACGATGGGGGGACCGAGAGCCCCCCGCCCGCCCCGTCCCGTCCCCGCGCAGCCCAAGGGGCAGCACCTTGCAAGGCGATGACGGTGCGCAGATCCCGGGCGTGCTGGCTGAGCTTTGCCTTCCGGCCCGGCACGGAGCTGGTGCTCCTGCCTCGGCCCTTCAGCCCCGCCGCGCGTGTGGCATCCATCGCAGCTCCTCGCGCACTGGAGACAGCCCGGGCTGTGGCCACGGGTGGAGCCCAGCTCCCCGCGCCCGGGAACTGTTGCCGGGGCACGGAACAGGTGAGGTCATAATCGGTTACCGAGCAGGCGAAGGCAGGGCGGGCAGGGGAGATCCCCGCTCTCCTTCCCATCCCCGTGGCTACGGCAGCTGCCACCCGCCCAGCCGGGGGAGCCCCCCAAGCCCCGCCAGAAACAGGGCGAGGGGCATTTCAGGGAAAACAGCTGCACACCCGTACCCAAACACGGCTCCGGCGCTCTCCTGCGAGCTGCCAGCTTGTCTCAGATGCCCAGAGGCGTCTCCCTAGATACGCACCTTTGGAAATGTCAGTTCCTCACTCAGGAAACGCTGGTGCAGGGAGTTACGCTCCGGTTGGAGCGGGCAAGAGCAAACCAGCTTAGATTTAGTTTCTGTAACTCGAGATCTTCACCCTGTTGTGCTCCAGGTGCTGGCCACAGAAACCAAGGGAACAACTCCCCCCCTGGGTTGGTCTTCCCAGGAAGACCGTTTTGCCAAAGAGGAGGTGCGAGCTCATAGCCAGCAGAAGTCAGTGCTAACTGCAGAGCTGCGTGGGAAAGGGCCTGTCTGCCCCTTCCCCACCTGCCTTCTGACAGGGTGGGAGCTACACACACGTCTTCCAGGCACCCAAATTAACAGTTTTGGTCCGTAGCCCATTCAGTGATAGACATCAACCAGCTTTTCAGAACTATTAGACCTATACAGGCCACGAGATTATCATAAGAATACATTATTAAATCAGAAGGAAATTGCCTGGTTTCTACCATAATCAATCTGCGTTGACCATAAGATAATGTAAACCAGTCCCGCAGGGAAACAGACCGACAGATATCCAAGAGCCCTGCAGAACGGCCCTCAAGATCCAAAGCCCCACTTCCCAAAATTACAGGCCAGAGACAAGTCACAAATGACTCAGTGCTTCCCCTTCCCAAGGGGCACAAAGCACAGTTCCATACACACAACCACACAAGCTGCTCTTCCAGCAAAGCCTCGTGCTTCGCACCTGGGTCTCTTCCGCACGCTGGTTTACAGCAGATGATGTGTAACACCCCCCCTCCTAAAATCCACCAGCCCACTGTTGTTCCGGTAGTGCTGACCCTCACAGGGACCCAGCCTCAGTGACCCGGGTCAGGATGAGCCCCCACATGGGGAGCACCTGCGGGCACAGATGCAGACCCAGATGCCCTGCCGTGAGCCGCTGGCACTGAGGCTCCAGCCAGGCCGGTGGCACAAGGAACATCCTTTCCTCTTGCCAAAGCTTAACCGTGGTGTTACAAGAAAAAAACCCAGCGTGGTTTGGCGCAGGTGTAAGTACTCTGTGAAACACAAAACCAGTTTAATGCCATGTTACAGCGTCCAATTCCTTCTGCAGAGCTGAGATAATGCTCCTTCCACCCTCTTACGCCACGCTCTTGTGCTGAGAAAGCTTTTAGAGAGGCTCCATCTCGTCTGCATCTCCACAGCACCCAGCAAAACGCCACCCCCACCTCGTGCCAGGCCTTTGCAACCAACAGCAGAAGAGGGAATTCAGAACATCAGCTCCGACACGAACAACAAAAGGTCGATACTTTGCCTGCTTTGGCAGCCCAAGTGTCAGCAAAGAAAGCAGAGTTGTGGCTCATCTCATAACAGGAAAGAAACAGCAGCTCCCACGGTCCCTAACCAGTGCTGCCCCTCACCCCCCGGCACAGCACACCGACCGAGGCGAGGGTGGATGCTTCTGCACTGGAGAGCCACGGACAAACCACACTGAGCCCTGGGCAGCCACAGCAAATGGGGAGGTTTGAGTGGAGGCTGCGTGTGGGCAGGCTCACTGCCAGCCGCGTGCGGAACGACCAATCCTGTCCGGCATTCCTTGAACTCCGGAATCCTTCCGCCTGATCCAAATGAGGGCAAGAACCCAGCACCTGTCTCAAGCCCTTTGACAAGACTTTGTAAAGTGCAAGGAAGCGGAAGCGCATGGGAAAAAAGCTGCAGAACAAAACTCAGCCTTGATTTCCATCAAGTCAAGCAACAGGAGATGGATGCAAAATGAGATTAAGATCACCTGCAGAGATGGGAGCAAACATTTGTCAGACACACTCACCTCCACAGCCTCACTCTGCCATCCCATAAAGGCAGGACAACAAAGAATTATGACTACCTGTGACTGCACACCTGGCTCATCTGCTAGTGATTCCCACAACAGGCGACACGTGCCTGCAAAAGAGGTCACAGCTGGACCCTAAATCCTTTCAAACCCACTGTACTGCACAAGGCAGAACCTGCTATTCCATCTCCCACATGCAGAGGAGTTACACTGACACCCGCCAAATCCCCGCGGAAAACTGTCAGGCACATTTCAAATGCACGTAACTCGTGTATGAAGAAATGCCTGTGACATAACCCTGAAATGCACAGGTTTTCATCAAACTTGCTATCATAGCTTCCATGTGGAGATTCAGATCCTGAAACCCAAAGCACTTGCCTGTGCTGGTAGGAATTACTCCAAGACAACAGATCCCATCAGTGTAAAACAAAAGTGTCAGACTAATTTTACACAGTTCAGTATTCTCCAAGAGAAAAAAAAATGGCTAAAGGGACAACACAACTCACCTGAAAAAGAAAAATTCTCATGGCACAAACTCATAGCCGCTGAAGTGAGGGTGTGACTCGAACCAAGAGGCGCTGGGTTTAATCAGCTGAATCTGCCCACCTGGGAGCAAGAGTCTGACCACGATAAATTACTTCCATAAATGCAGATCACCCTGGTCTCTCACATCAAATCTTCAGCATTTATTTACGTTCTAGTAAAGAACTGCACCTGCGGATCATTTTACAATTCAAGTGTTTGCATAAACCTGTTGCACGTCAGCGCGCACACTCCCCAGGAGATTCACCACCAGGACAAAGTCATTCTCTCTCCCAGCTAATGACAGGGACAGCCACCAGGTCAGGCTCCCGCAGGAAATATTTACACAGCCGTATCCTGCCACCCCTCTGGAAACGACACCCCCCTGGGAGAGAGCTGAGAGGTCACACCCAAGCGGCGCTGAGGGCCCTTTCTCCGTGCCCTGTCTGCTGGCAGGAGCGTGGAACCAGAAGCGCAGACTGCGGCCAGGCAGATCAGCCCTGCGGAACAGGAACAGAGGGGCCAGGAATGAGAACGACAGCAGTTAACGCTTCAAAATCACGCCAGAAACCTGGGACGTGGCCCCTGAACTGCGGTTCTGTACCATCAGTGACAGCGAAAGGCTGAGCCACAGCCGTGCGCCCTCCTGTCTCGTCAGCTGGCAGCAGCGCATCTCCAGAAGGGCAGGGACACTTCCGCGCAGCCAAGAGTGGGTGCCAGTCCCACACCGACACCGGCACTCTGGGGATTTAACCCTTTGCAGAGGCAAGAGGGCAGCGGTCAGCTGCCACGGCAGAACAGCTCTTTGGCATCTCCCCGAGGAAAAGGCAGCAGATCAAACACTGCAGCTCCCAGCTCCAGACCAGCGTCTGTGCTCAGACAGGAGCTGCCCTTGGATCCGAGGGGCGACTTCGCCCAGAGCCACGCGAGCCTGATCCACCCAGAGATACTTGTACTGCTGCAGTACCTCGTGCGTGCAGCACGCAGGCCTCTCGCTGCCCGAGCAGAGCAGGGAGAGAGGAGAGAGTCGTCTGAATGATGCCTCAGCCAAAGTCACAGACAGCAATGGATTGTCACTGCCTGCGTACAAACCCACGCCACACTGACTCAGCCGTGCTCAGCACCACAGCAACCAGCATAAAGTATCTGATTGCTGTGCTCGCTCTTTATTCATCAGCTGGACTACGATATGTGGTTTCTCTGGTTTGCAATACTCTGTGATCATAGTGTCACCACATTTTGTCAGTGCTCTGTGCATCTCGTTGAAACCGCAGGCTGTGGATCTTATTTTGAAGTGAGATTTCTTATTCTGTGCTTATTGCTCCCAGGGAGGCTGCCCAGGAGTGGTGGGGGGGGCTGGAGGGACGGATGGGCCCTGCTGTGAATCCTTGTAAATATGAACTGAACTTGTCCTAATGTACTCGAATGAAGCCAGACTGACTGCCTGATGTCTGACAAAAATAGCAACAAGCCAAGGCACTTGTAGCTGGCTTTTTTAGGCAGTCTTCATAGGGAGCTTTTGATATTGATTGATTTCTGGAAGGCAAGACAGCAGTGGGGAAAGAAAACTGCAGCTTCGGGCACCTGCTAACCAGGTCCCTACTGCAGTTTATGAACACAGAAAACGAGTTATCTGTAAGGAAAGTTTCAGTAGAAGTAAGGCTGAATTTGCGCCTCTCTATCTGCTGCAAAGAAGAGATTACCGGGCAGTGCCTACACCTCAAATGCACGCCTGTGTGTTAATGCGGCTGTCGAGGTCTTTTCAGGGGTACTTCTGAACCGCAGGTTGTGTGCCTGACTGGTGTGAGTCCTGGGATGAGCCAGCTCCTGCTGATAGTTTTAGCTCAGAGGATGTGACAGGCTGGAAACCACCTTTGTTGTGGACCCCCGATGTCGGAGGTGTGGATATGTTGCTGATGGCCCCCTGGCCTGGAGATGTGGGAAGTTTTGCCAACAGTCTGCTAAGGATTTTGTTTTCTGCTGGAACAGGTTTCCAGATGGCTTTAACAAATGATTGCCTTTCTGCTTGCTGTGGCTATCTGCAGAAGGGCCCTCCTGTTTGTCTGGATTTAACCAGTGTAAGGGCTTTGCAGGAGGACTGCCTGAAACAGCCTTCTCCCTACGGAGATCACTAGCATTTGTGTAGAAAAGCAGGGGTTCGGTCAGGAAAGCTCGGAGTGTCGTGTTGTGCTCAGACCAGGATCTCTGTCTCCTGGAGATGCTGTTCAACTGGACTCATACTCCAACTAAATCTTTCCGAGTCCTACAGAACAGAGTCCCATGGGCTCATGACGTTGTAGTCGGTGCTCAAGTGGCAATGTGTGATTTGCCATCGCTTCGCCAAGGCAAAGCCCATTTCAAGGTAACAGTCCCACAAAAAGCCCAGGACTGCAGTCTTCTCAGTCCTTTGTAGCCTCCACACTGCCAGGGTGTTGAGGCTGTTTCATCAGAAGTGAAGTTCATCCTAATCCTGGGGTTTCTTTCCTCGCCTGTCTGGACCAAGCAACCCCTGGTCATTCATAACTGGTCCTGCTCTGCCTTCAGCCTAGGTAACTTCTGCTTCCTCGTTCCCATCTTCTTCTGAAAGAAACATCACAGTTGTGATAAACATGAAAAGGCTGAAAGTTTACACCATTAGATCTCACATGCAATATGGTTTATAAAATGGTTTTATATAATAGCCTCTTCATTTCCCTCTTCTGTGTCGGTAGCTCTGAACATTTAATTTGGTCTACGGGAGTCTACTGAGCCGTGAAGCAGTGTTCAGAAGGAGGCCTTACTCGGGATTTCTTCAACCGCATTAAAATAAAAGCTGCTTGCTCCCAACAGCCAAGCCACTGCACACCCACGACGTCCCATTTCACCTCTGGACACTCATCACCGCCAGCTTCCAGCTCTCTGCCTGGCTCCGGGGAGGAAGAAAGGTCCCACATCAGCTAACTGCAGCTGCAGTGCCCGCACACTGGGAGAGAGCTGTAACGAGGAACTTTAATGGGCACTAAATACAACAGCAACCTGCACGTGTTCCAGCCAGTGCCTGCTCTGGGCTCTGTGAGGCAGGCGGTGCTCCAAGGGGCTCTTCACAGGAGCTGTCTGCAGGTTTATGCCAGGGGTACTGAAAGAAGGAGCAGAGCCATGTCTGTCACTGTTTTCCAGGACATTTCAAGACAAAGACCCAGACAAACCCCACCTCTAGCCAATACCTCAATCCCTCCCCAGTTCCAAGCCCCTGGCAGGCCTTATCCAGTCACTTTTGCTGTGAAGCAGCAAGCCCCACAAATGTGACACACAGGGTGTTGTGAAACTAGGCTGTGCCAGATCTCCAGCACGTGGCCCTGAATGGGATCCTGGGACAAGGACACGAATGAGAGAGATGCTTGCAGGGGCTTTTCTCATCCTGCAGACACCATGAGCCAGAAGCAGCCCTCAGATGGCTCCAGAGCCGCTTCAGACCTGGCTACTGATGCAGGTGCTGGGGCCAGCTGGAGCTGTTTGCACTGGGTTTAGAAAGGTGTGTTCATCATTTCCAGCACCCTTGGATGGCTGCAACATGCCACATCCAGCAATGTATTCGTACTCCCTTGCTCCACAAACAGGTCCAGAATCAGCTTTGCCATTTAAGCCTCTGCTTCCTCTTGTGCTCTTCCTCATCCCAGAGAGCTCACCGACAGCAGGGCGTTTGCCCAAGTTTAGCCCAGGACAGCCAGCACGGTGACACTGACACACAAAAACCCCTACGTGCAGTCATTTTTAAAGCTGGGCAGCCAGGAGCCAGGTCTGCAAAGAAACAATACTCAGAAGACGGCCAGGACTCCACCAGCCATGGCGTTCAGCCAGCTCTGGTCCTGCCTCCTCCATAACAGGATATAACCACGCTGTCAACGTTTACTGTCCCGACACACATAATATTTTGCTCCAGTAATACTGCAGAGAGCTCTTGCTTCTACAGGGGAGGTATCTGCAAGTCCTGCTTCCTGACCCTCACCTCAGCCAGCCTTGGCAGCACCTCGCCAAAGCTCACAGCTCCATTGCATGTGCCCTGCACTACGGGAAACTGCCACTAACTTTGCCTGCGTTGCCTTCTGCCACTAAGGGCAGGAGGCGCAGCTGGAGATGACCCCAAAGAAGCCCAGAATGGAGGCTCCTTCCCAGGAGGAGGCTGGGGCTTGTGGTGCTGGAGGCAGGCTCATTCTGGCCTGTAGATCTGCAGCTACAGCACACAGGCAGTGCTGTGGCAAGAAAGGAAGGAGCAAGGAGGGCCAGGGCAGGCTGGAAGAAGGCAGATGGGCTCTGCAAAAATCTAAGGGGAAAAATCATTGCTGAAGCCTGTGGTGGAACCAGGGCCCTTTAGATCTTCAGTCTAACAGCCTCCCAGCTGAGCTCCTTCAGCAATGCCCCAGCAGCCCTTGACCCTGCCTCACCCCTGCCAGGCTACAGGCTGACACCCATAAGGAGAAGTCCTTGGGGATGTGCCCAGGAAAAAGCTGAGCCCAGTGCCAGGCAGAGTGGCCCTGGGTTCTCCCTGCCTCCATGGCCAGATGGGCTCCAGGAGCGGGAATGCAAAATGTGTGTTGGGCCTTGATTACAAAAGTGACGGTGGCGAAGGAAAGTGGGCAGGCCAGGTGTGTGCAGCTGTCAAGGCTGAGGATGGAAGAAGTGTAGGGTTGTGGAAGACCTCTCTCATAGGGAAGGGAAGGCCCAGGAGAGGCCGAGCTTTTCCTAGTGCCATAGGCTTTTGCTTATTTTTGCTTGAGCAAGATCATGGGACATCATGTTTAGGGGGAAAGAAGGCTGGAAAACCTTCAAGGATCTGGATTGCACAGCCTCTCAGGGTAACCTCTTCCAGTAAGTGACCTCATGGTTATGACCTCATCAACCTTCAGGGTCCACATCTCCCACCTGAACGTTCATTCATCTTTTGTCCCTTGCCTCTCATTTCCCTACCATGCACCTTGATGAAGAGCATGGCTCAATGTTCTTAACTGTCTGACAGGTACTGAAATGCTCCTACGATGTTTCCCAAAGCCTTGTCATCTCCATACTGGACCGTGTTCCCACAGCCTTTCCTCGGGTGGGAAGTTCTCCAGCCCCCTGCACGCTCCCATACACACAATTCTATTGGTGTGCCTTCAATGAACTTGCTCCAGTTGATCAACGTCTTTCCTGTAGTGGGGCAGGAGGCCCCAGACTTGGTGCAGACCTGGGCATGTGGTCTAGTGAGCACTGAATAGAGGGGGAGAATTCCCTCCCCCTCATCTCCTGGCCATGCTCCTCTTCATACAGCCAGGACGCTCTTGGACTTCTTGCCTGCCAGGGCTAACTGCTGACTCACGTGTTACTGGTCACTGATCCCCGTCTTACTGGAGCAGTCCGGCATCTCTCGTCCAAGGGCCAGACACCCTTCAGAGCCCACACAGACTTTAGGAGGACGCTCCCCCCATGCTGCTGGCACTGCCAAGGGACAAGATTTTCCAGGGACAGAGACATCTGCATTGACTTTGACCAGCTTCATTCTCAGACGACACAGAAACACTTGGGGGAGAAAAAAATACCACCACAAGAACTGCTTGCCGTGTCTTTAAAGGACCCATCAGCAGCCTCTGGTGCGGGAGTTTCCTATAGAGAAGAAATGGAACACTATGGATTTTTTTACTTTTAAAGGAAGAAATGTGAATTATGTCTATATTTTTACCATTTAGTTAGCTAGTCAGTTATTTTCCGTGGACAGGAGATATGTTCTGCTTAGAGAAGAAGTAGTTTATAAATTCAGCACGTTTGCTTCTTGAGATGTTTTTCTATAACCTATTAAATATTCTGTATTCAAAGAACCCTCTATTTTAGCAGCAGCATCCCTTAACAGCGGGGCGATAGGGGAAATGCAGTTTGGGTCGGGGTCGGGTTGGGGGGGGTGCGGGGCTACAGGGGCGGCTCCTGCGAGAACCTGCTGGAAGCTTCCCCGGCCCCAAGGCGGCCCCGCTGCCGGCCAAGGCTGAGCCCGTCAGCGCTGGTGGCAGCGCCGCTGTCAGAAGGTGTTTAAGAAGCCGGGGGAGGAAGCCCCAGAAAGAGCTGGAAAAGCTGCAGCGGGGAGAGGAGGGCAGAGTTTGCGTGTGCCCCCGTGGGAGGGGCATTCTGCGAGCGCGCGCATCGCTGGGAGCTCGCTGGGAGCTCGCGGGTGGGCGCAGGGGCGGGTGCACGCGGGGTGGGTGCGTGCAGGGGGTGGGAGGGTGCATTCCTCGTGCTGCAGCGCGTGTGTGTGTGTGTGCGCACACTCGGGGTGTGTGTGCACACTGCGCCTTGCGCTCTGTGTTCCAGCGTGTCTCTTGCAGTGCGGGTGTGCGCACGCTCCGGGTGGGCATCGCACCTTCTCTTTGTACCCCGCGTGTGTCTGCAGGCAGTGTGTGTGTGCGCACGTGCCCCAGAGATCTCTGCGTGTCACATCGATTTTTCCTGGCCTCTTTCTGGCCCCCACGTGCCGGTCTTCTCTGTGCCGGGGTGGCTCTGAGCACCCTCCTCTCTGGTAATCAGAGACCCCATCCAGGAAATTATCTATCTTATCTCTGGAACTTGGGAAAGCATCTCAGTGACTTCTGAGGGGAAAAAAAGAGGAGGGGAAAAAAATTTTAAAAGGGTTATTAGTCAAGAGTCCCCAGCTGGAGTTGCCACTTTTACTAGAAGAGGGAAGAGTTCTGGCAGCGGTTTGCCAGTGATGAAGTAACGGTGGGGCGGGAGGGCGGGACGGGCTCCACCGGGAAGTTGTGAGATGGCAGGGAAAGCACAATGAAGTGAACAACAAGGCAATAAACCATGGGGCCTTTGGTGCAGATGCGGAAGGAAGAGGAGCTCTGTGGCGGCCAGCTGGGCGGTGCTGGTGGCAGGGCCGGGCCGGAATGCACCCCATCCCTGCGCCCCCGCCCCGCCCCGTTTGCATCCTGTGAGCCGTGGCAACCGCGGAACATGCCGGGGCTCCCTGGGCAAAGGGGCCGTGGCAACCACTGAACGTGCCGTGGCAACCATGGAACATGCTGGGGCTCCCTGGGCAAAGGGGCCGTGGCAACCTCAGAACGTGCCGTGGCAACCACGAACGTGCCGTGGCAACCATGGAACGTGCCGGGGCTCCCTGGGCAATGGGGCCGTGGCAACCACGGAATGTGCTGGGGCTCCCTGGGTAGTGAGCCTGCGGCTGGGCAGTCACGCAGCGGATGAGCAATGGGCTGCATCAGCAGCTGTCTGCCTGTCCCGGCGTTTCTCGCCCCCAAACCCTGCCGGGCGCCTCCGGCCCCTTCCCCTTCCCGCCGTGCCAGGATCCGCCGCCCATGTTGGCGTTGGCGCCGCTGGACGTCCCGGCGCGGCGGCGCCACCACCCAGTTCTGCCCGGCCATGGCCCGTCCCCCACTTCCCCTGGGGCCGGCCAGGAGCCGCAGCATCGAGGCCGCCCCCTCCGTCCCTGCCTCCCCCGTGTCCATCTCCTTCTCCTCGGGCTCTCCCGCCCGCCTGGAGCCGCTCGGCAGCCTGAGCGCCGGCACCGAGCCCCCGGTGACTGGTCCGGGTCTGGAGCTGCCAAGCCCGGCCCCGGAATGGAGCGAGGGGGCCGCGGTGCCGGTGCCGGAGATCACCTCGGCGGCCCATCTCCGTTCCGGGAGCGGCGGGGAGCGACACGCGGCCACAGCAGCGCCCGGTCAGAGCGGGCCGGGCCGGTTGAGCGGGGGGGCGGTTGGGCGGCCGGGGCGGAGGGATGACGGTCCGGTCTGGCCCACAGGGACGGAGAAGGGGCGGCTGGAGGAGCTGTACCGGCAGGGGCCGCTACTGGGGAGCGGCGGCTACGGCTCCATGTACTCGGGCACCCGCCGCTCCGATGGCAGCCCGGTAAGTGGCGGGACGGCGGCGGGGCGGGGGGAGGAGGAGCAGGAGGAGGAGGCTCATCCCGCCGCTCCCCTTGTCTTGCAGGTGGCCATCAAACACGTGTCCCGGGAACGCGTCACAGCGTGGGGTGAGCTGGTGAGTGACCGGGGCTGCCGGGAGAAACCGGGGTGTCACGGCCTGGGGGATAAGGGGAGGCCCAAGAGGGTGGAAACCGGGACACCACGGTGGGAGCGGGCGGGGAGTCACTGGGGGACACGGAGCATCCCAGGGGAATGGGCTGTCCAGTACCGGGGCGGGGTGGGAGGGGGGCACAGGAGCACCCCCTTGGCAGGGGGGATCCCCAGGCACCGGTGGGGTCGGGTGGGGGCACTGGGGCACCCCAGGCGGGGGCTACCGGCCCCCTGCCCCGTCCCTCTGACGGCATCGCGTCCCCCCGCAGCCCAGCGGCACTCGAGTACCGATGGAGATCGTGCTGCTGAACGCCGTGGGCTCCTCCGGCTTCCGTGGCATCAGCCACCTGCTCGACTGGTTCGAGCTGCCGGACAGCTTCGTCCTGGTGATGGAGCGTCCCGAGCTCGTGCAGGATCTCTTCGATTTCACGCTCGAGAGGGGATCCTTGTCGGAGGAGGTGGCGCGGGGGCTGTTCCGGCAGGTGCTGGAGGCCGTGCGGCACTGCAACGCCTGCGGTGTCCTGCACCGGGACATCAAGACGGAAAATATCATCATCGACCTCGCCACCGGCGAGCTGAAGCTCATCGACTTCGGCTGTGGCACCTTCCTCCAGGACGCGGCCTACACCGAATTTGCCGGTGAGCCCACACCCGGGGGGCTGCTCCCGGCACTGCACGGCCCAGCCTGGCCGGGTACCGGTTCCCCCTTGGGAGGGGGCGTGGGGGAATTAATTACTCATCCGGCTGCCAAGTTGCTTTTTGGCGCGGGGTGGATGTTGTGAAATGAGAGCCGGCTCCCAGCCGCTGCCACCCACCCTGCCCGGGGCTGGGGAGGGGGGAGCCAGCCTGACAAAAACAAACACCGGTGGGGTTGCAGAGGGTGTGGGTGCGGGGGGGCCTGCAAAACCCGTATACTGGCCAGTTTGGTTTGCAGGCGTGGAAGGGCTTGGGCTGCTCCGCTCCCCTTGTTTGCCTTGGCTTTTTAGATTTTTTTTCTTTGGCAAGGGGTTTTTTTTGCACATAACAGCCGGGCACGTGCTGCCCTCTTCTCTCACCGGTGGCTTTCTTTACAACCCAAAGTTTGTAAGCAAGAGTCCCATGTTGGCGAGGGGGTGGCGGGTCACACCGTGCGTTGTCCCCTCCGCCACCGGTGCAGCCCCCGTGTCCCCAGGGACGCTCGGGTGAGGATCTGGGAGTGGGCACCGTCCACCTGACGAGCTCCGCCTGTCTCCTGCAGGAACACGAGTGTACAGCCCGCCGGAGTGGGTCCGCTTCCACTACTACCACGGCAGGTCAGCAACAGTCTGGTCCCTGGGCATCCTGCTCTACGACTTGGTCTGCGGGGACGTCCCCTTCAAGCAGGATGAGGACATCGTCAGGGGCCAGCTCTTCTTCCCCCAGCCGATCTCCCACGGTGGGTACCCGGCGTCATGGCGGGCAGCGGGTGTGGGAGACGGCTCCGGGCGCAGGAGCATCCCCGCTCTTAGGGCTGTGGAGGAGGGTGATGTCCCGGGGTCAGCTGGGGGAGGTGGCGCGTGAGGAGGGTGATCTCCCGCGGTTACCAGGGGGAGGTGGCACGTGTCCTGCCATCCCGCTCTCCTCCAAAACAGCTCCTGGACTGGGAGGTTTGGGGGTAGCTCTGAGCACAGCCAGCATGGCCCGGGCACTGCGGACGGTGGGGGAAGGTGGACAGGAGCCTTCTCTGACCGGTGGTATCTGGTTTCTCTCCCCAGAGTGCGAGCATCTTATCAGGTGGTGCTTGTCCTTGCAACCTTCAGACAGACCATCCCTGGAGGACATTTTCAACCACTCCTGGCTGCAAGGCATTCACCAGCCCTGGGAGATGGCAGACACCCCGCCTGCACGCTTTGGCCTGGGACCCTGGCACATAACTGTCGGGGGAGGCAGCGCCTCCGCCGAAGGCCTGACACAGAGAGAACTGTTTGACCCTGACCAGCTTGTTGTGTACCCCCGAGCAGCTGGACAAGTCCCGGAGGAGCGCTCTGTCAGCCAGCCTGAGAATGGAAATGATAAGCTGAAGAAAAATACTGTGGTTATCAGATACCTGAGCAGTGTGGAATTTCCAGAAAAGTAGCAATAAAATAATAGTCTAATATCCGTGTAACCAATGAGAATGATGTGTGGATAAAAGGATAAAGTAGATAAGATATGAGAGGAGCCGTAAAGGAGGCTATTCTGCTGCAAAAACATTGTTGTGTCCATCTCTACCACAACACCTCTCCTTGGGTTCTCCTGACCCCGCGTGACAGGAGTAGGACATCAAAATTAAATATGAACCTGCGCTCTCTGCCTGGCTCCTACTTCCGTGGACAAGTCACAGATTCCCTGCCCAGCCTCACAGGGTTCAAGTCCCTCCCTGTCCTTCAGCAGCCGCTCTCATCCTGCCCTTTCCCACCGCCTGCGTTTGTTTCCCCTCCAGTTCTCCCACAAACACGCATCAAATGATCACTTGACGTGGGGAATTTTAATACGCTGCGGGTAATTCAGGTTACCGCTCCTGTCAGAGGAGGCGATTCAGAGCGCGCTTCGCTAGAGAATCCTGCCCTTGAGACAGAGACCGTCTGGAAACAAAAGAAAAGAATAAAAACAGAATTGCCAGAGAGATTGACTGCACCCACCTGCATTCTGCAACCCCAGCAGGCTCTGCTGGCGAGGACGCGCGACCAGGCTGGTCGGTGCCCCTGTGTATTTGAAGCACACCCAGAAACCAAAGGCGGCGTTCAGGCTGAGCAGGGATGCCAGTGGGAGTTCTAGAAGAAACAGAGAAGTTTTTACCGTCGCTTGAGCACGGGGAGTAACCAAAGTGTCTTGCTTGCAAAAACGGGCTTATGCCCATTCAAAACAGGTCTAGTTATTAGTGCTGTCGGTAAGTACCAATCTGGGCAACAGCCAAGATTTCTTCACCTTTTTATACCAGAACCCTTGGAGATTATTTTCCTTCCTGTATTGAGATAATCGGTACGGCTAAAATGGAATGTTTAAAGATGGACAGTTATTTTCCAAATCTGCTACAATGAAGTTGCACAGTATTTCTCAAAAACCATCTTCTGTCAGTTCATCTGTCACTCATCTCAGGATTTTTCTCCTCCTCCTGCTTCATCCTCTAACCATATTTGATACAGCTGGCTTAGAGTCTGCTCCTCCAAAACAAACTTGAATTCTTGTGAAATGCCATCCACGCCCGCAGTACAACAGAGCAGGGAAATCTGCCGTGTTCCCCAAAGCCTTCCTCTACACGGTCAACAGATTTAAGGCACCAACTAAGTTCTTCCTATCTAAGAGAGCTGTTAACACTCCTTACCTGTCACTACACTGGATGAAATGCCAAGTTTCAAGGGACACAGCAGAAAGCAAACCCAAGCTTTGGTTTCAATTTAAATAAACAAAAAACCCCATTTATTTTTTTCATAAAACAGCTAGTGTAAAGTCTACCTCTTCAGCAATCAAACTGACAAGTGAAAAAAAGAAAAGAACCCTGAAAACCAATCTATATGCTGCAGCAACTCACCAAGGCACCAGAGCGGCCAGCACGCGATGTTGTAATACGAGCTGATGAGATTTCCAGTCCTGAAAAGAAAAAAGAGAAGTTAGCATTTTGCAACTACTCCGTCCCAGGAAATATTTCGGGAGACAGGAAGCAGGAGGCTTTGCTTGTTTGACTCAGGTGTGACAATTAACGCACATTTCAGGATATATCATGCCTGCGAGAGACACATTAAGGAGTGCCCAGGCCAAGAGCCCTTTCCGGGCTTCCATCTCCTTCCTCATCTTGACGGCCCTGACGGTGACGGAAGCTGCTGGACTCTGTTCTGGTGCCGTGATCTGTAACAACAGACACAGAGCAATGACAGAATTTGACAAGTTTTATACAGTAAGACCCTCAGTCAGCACAGGATTCAAGAACAAAAAGCAGTAATCCAAAACAGACTCTGTAAATGGGCTTTACCTTTAGCCAGAGTCGTGTTTAGCATCTTACAAAACCCCAAACCCAACAGGTTCCTTTTACCAGTAAAGGCAGGTAATATTTCTTTGACAAACTCCCCTGCCAGCACTGCCACCTCATTACTGAGGAACAGCGTCCACCTTCTCCAGTGAGGTGCAGGTAAGAGGACAGAGAGAGATTCCAACTCGGTTTTGAAAAATCACATCCTTCAGCAGCCAGAGGCAAAGCTCCTGCCTCCTCCAAGCAGAGGGAGCCAGAGGAAGGAAAGGCCTTGCACAGCTCTGCAGTTTTTCTACTGAAAATTCCCACTTGTTTCAACTGGGAACAGAGGATTTCCAGACTGTGCTGCCACGTCCTGGGGGTTTGGGACATCGGTTGCATCGGGGTGCAAGTGGCAGAATTGGAAAGTACTGGGCTAGAACACTAAAAAACCACGAACACCGAAACAACAAATCACACGTGCTTACAACTACGAGCACATTGAACTAAGTTCAGCGTTCATCGGTTCCTTTAGGCGATGAGAAAGGAAACAAAAATGAAGACTTCATTTTCCTTCTCCTGGTCCCTGCCTGGGCAGTACTTCATCACAGGTGTGCTGAGCTGGCGCTGCTCTCAGCTCCAGTCCTGCACTGGAGGCAAGCGCCCTCCTACCCTGCAAATAACTGGGTGCTGTGTGCGTCCTCCTTCCAGACGGTGACTCAGGCTGTCCGCAGAAGGATGAACTGCAGGGATGTGATGGGGCTGTTGTTTCCCCTTCGCTCAGGATACCCGGGAGGCACGACAGCACCTGACAGCACAGTGGGTCAGGGACAGTTGGGCATCCTGATCCCTGGGGATGTTCCAGATCAGTCTGCGAGAATGTAAACATCACACGTTAAAAAAAATCTTGGTGTGCAAACCCCCATGTCAGACAGTGTTTTGCAGGTACCACCCCTGAACAGATCGATAACTGTTCATTTTCCACGGACTATCTCAAAAAGTAAAATATGACACTAAAGATTCTTGTGTCATTTATCAGAGATAAAGCAGAGAAAAACTACCAACGCACATGGTATTTCCCATGTACAAAATAAGTCTCCAAAATTATATATTCTCATTATTTATAAGGTTACATTAACAGCCCTGTGGTTTGCAGGCCATAAAACGCCAGGACTCGCACTAACACCCTTGACTGTTGCCAGGGAAGATCTGCTTGCGTTGACAAAAGCAGCAGCCTTCATCTGCTCCACTCACCGCACGGCTTGGCCTGAGTGTCCGAGGAAAAGGAGATTTCATGCCTTTTGGAAAAAGAGCAGGTGATCATCTGCTCTGACTCAGCAACTCTCTGCTTTCAAAAAGGCATTTTCAGTGGAATCGGAGCCAGGAGATGATTTGCTTGGTTACACAGCTTGTGAAAGTCTTCTGACTTACCACAGCTAATATTAATCTTGTATTTTATCTTGTTTGGATATGAAAGAAGATAAAAACTTGTCACCCGCTTGTATTTTGCTTTAATTTTTTGAGTTTGACCAAACTATCAACTAGAAGGACTCCAACATTGCACCTGAAAGGCAGCATAACCTAAAGGGACGTCAGTCACAGAGGAAACTCGGAGCTTTTACATAATTCAGCACTTTCTGCTCCATCACCTCAGGTAATCTCTTCAACCCGAAGGCCCTGTCTCCACTCCTACTCCAGGTCTGTCTGGCTTATTCAAATAGTAAGTCTCTGAACAAATGACTCCGCAGGTGACTTTTTGCACTCCCATTCAGCAGGAGATTCTTCAGGCAGAGCTGATCACAACCCCAGCTCTCTGCTCCATCCCTCCTCCGCTTCACCGCAACCTTACGAGGACCCACGGTACAAGTGTTCAGTACTGAACTTCCACAAGGTGCCACTACGAGTGGGAAAATGCATTTTTAAGGTCCTTCGCCGTAACAGTCTGTGATGTAAGCTCTGCGACCCAGGAGCATGCCATCCCACTCTCCTTTCCCAGGCAGAGAAGGAGCCCGGTGGAACACAGAGAGCTGCGCCTGCCCCAGCCACGGCAGCTCCTGCCGTCGGCAGCACCTTGTGCCTCTGCAGAACACCGTGTGCCGCCCAGCCAGTGTCTTCCTGCCAGAGTCACAGACTGAAAAACAGAAATAGCCGCAGCTTCGTGCAGGAATAAATAAAGAAAATCCACAAGATAGCGTCGCCTTTCCTTGGCATGGTGCCGTCTCAGAGAAATCTCTGTGCAGTGTCTCTGTGCTGTTAAATCATTCTTGTCTGAAATGTGTGAGACAACTTACAGTAACGAGGAACCCAAGCCTGACCTCTGTTAGGCAGTATTTTCCCTCCCCTATAGCACTTGCCCTGCTGCTGACCAATAACCCTGAACTACCGAATACTCCAACTCAACTCTCTAAAAAGCTGCAAATTTCTTTCCCAGCCTCTTGCTGCCTACAGAGGCAGAGTAAAACTCTGCGGAGCCGGCCTGTTAACAGTCAAGCTCCAACGTTTATTAGAAAAACAAGTCCTTATATATTCTTGTGACAGCAAACCCGTGTGTGGCTCTGGCGCATGCTCATTTCAACAACTCGTTCCTCTCAGCACTTTCAACAAGCGCTACTAAGCGTGCACAACCGGTAGATAAATTTCTGCTTTGTTACTCTACCGATCCCCTTCTTCTCTGTTTCTTCCCTAACGAGCACAAATTCTTTCGCTTTTCGCCGTCGTTAATCTAGACGCCGTTACTCTTCTAAGACAAGGGGGTCATTAATTTAGACATCGTTAATCTTCTAACTTGAATGCTGATGACACTTTTACATTGTCAGTGACGCAGACGGTTTGCGACCCGGCATACGCACCCACGGAACCATGTCCTGCATTTATTGCTGTGACTGAAACCGCCATCCCTACAGTTGGAGCACCCTGACTGCTGCTGTCCCAGACCCATCCAACACACCATCAGCTCAGGCCACACCGAAGCTCCTAGGAAGGAAGGTTGTCCCCGGCCTTCACCAGCCCTGGGCAGCCTGTTGGGCCCAAGAGCAAACCTGGGCTCTGCGCTTGCTCAGCCCCTTGTCGTGCTTGAACTCGCCCGGCAGCCAAACCCCACGCAGGCAATCGCTCACCCTCCCCCTGCCGGGAAATGGGGGACCGAATTGGAGGGAGAAAGGGAGACTCATGGCTTGAGATAAAAACGGTTTAGTAATGGTAATAAAACAATCATAGAAAATACAAACGGGTGACGCACCCTGGGACTGCTCACCACCCGCCCGCTGATACCCAGCCCCTTCCCAGCCAGCCATCCCCAAATCCCGAGACCCCCAATCGCAATCCCAGATGCAAGAGAGAACCTCCTGCTTCCCAGCCGCCCCCCCTCGACACCCTGAGCGTGACGTTACGGGATACGGGATATGCCACCGGCTAACTGGGTGCTCTGGCTGCGCCCCCTCCCAGATTCCTGTGCACCTGCGCATGGACAGGACGGCGGGAATTGGAGAGACCTTGATCTCTTACAACAATCCCTGTGTTATCAGCATTCTCCTCACAGCAAATCCCCTACCGAATCCAAAACACAGCGCTAGTCTGGCTACTAAGAACAAAAATTAACCCTGTCCCAGCTGAAACCAGGACAGGCTCCACCCCTTACGTTATACCATTTATATACCCTTTACCTTATGCTCAGGTTTCCAATACGTTCTAAGGAATCCCCATCCCACTCCAAATGTGTCTCCACAGATCTCATTCCCTCTGCCATGGAGGCCGCCCCTCCAAAATGTGCAGTGAGATCATTTAGCCCATAACTTCGGCTTCCATCTCTCATGACAGGCTTTGCAGGCAGGAGGGATGAGGCGGAGTTGGCTCCGTCGGTGGAGCGGGTGACCTCGGGCTCAGCGGGACGATGGCGTGAAGTCTCTGCCACAAGTGGAGCCGGTGCCTCTGTCGCGGTCCCCGCTCACAGTCTGCAGGGCGAAGGTGTCCATCTGCAGGGCGCTGCCGGGCACCAGGTGCTGCCCCCAGTGCTGCCCCTGCCAAAGGTCCTGTTCTATTCACGGGATGCCACTGGGGTAACATCCATCAGCCAGAGCGATGACGCGATGCAGTAACAGGCTTATCCTAAATCCCAGAATCATTCGGGTTGGAAAAGCCCCTCGGGATCAGCGAGTCCGACCCTCAGCCCGACTCTACAGAGCTCTCCCCCACCCCACATCCCCCACAGCTCATCCCAACGGCCCTGAAACCCCCCCAGGGATGGGGACTCCCCCCTCCCTGGGCAGCCTGTTCCGCTCTCTGAGCACTCTGTCTGGAAAACATTTTCTCCTCCTGCCCAGCCTGACCCTCCCCTGTGGCAGTTTCCAGCCGTTCCCTCTTGTCCTGTCCCTGACCCCCTGGGAGCAGAGCCCAGCCCCAGCCTCTCTGCAATGTCCCGTCAGGAGCTGCAGAGAGGGATGAGGGCTCCCCTCAGCCTCCTCCTCCTCACACTGAACACTCCCAGCTCCTTCCCTGCCTCCTCACAGGATTGATTCTCCCGGCCCTTCCCCAGCCTCGTTGCCCTCCTCTGCCCTCACTCCAGCCCCTCGAGATCCTTAGCTAAGTAACGTTTACTCAATGGAATCTTTCAACTGAAAAAGTTTTTTTTCTCCTCTGAGTGTAACTCAGCACTGGGCTGCAGTTTAATTAGAGGGGAAGAACCGGGCGGGGCTGCTGTTCCCGACACAGCTGTGGTTCCCAAAACACCTACCACAGGTTGTTTCTCACAAGACCACCTCAAAGTCCTCTGTAAAAATACTATTTAAAAACAAACAAACAAACAAACAAACAAACAAAAGCCAAACCACCACAGTTTGCAGGCTTCTGGAGACCACTGCGGGTTGGCTTTGTCCAGGCTGTTCATGTTAGTGGTGAGTAAGAGAGACCTGGACACGAGACACCCTGTGACCTTCCCTTGCAGGGAACTTGAAGGAGAGAATCTGTGTTTAAATGCTCCGGGGCCTCCCTTGCAAATCTTTTAAGCCTTTCTTTCTCTAAAGGCTTTTAGATGAGTGTAATAAAACATATATGGTATTCGTTATTCAAATCTCAAATTATGGTTAAATACATTATTCAGTAAATTAAATATGAAAAGAGATGGTGTTAATGTCGGATTGTATTGTAACTGAACTCTGTTGGTCAGACAGTGCTATGGTTCTAAATGTTTTTGCACTTTACATGTAACCTAAGGTTTAAAAGGAAATAAGAAAGAATGCATTATGTATATAGTTGTTATGGTTAAAATCAGTTGTTAAAGGGAGCTAAAATGGCCGCTGTCTTCAGGCCAAATGGTGTTATGGCCAGACCTGTCTGGCCCGTGGATACCAGCACCCCTGTGCTGAGCCATCCCCTCCTCCCCGCGGTGGAAAGCCGGGGAACGTTCCCTGGCAACAAAAAGCCCGCGGAAGAAAACCCCCGAAAAGTTGTTGACGACTTATCAAACCCCTCAGGGAGCACCCCCACCCTCATGAATATTCATGAAGGCTGCGCTTTAAAAGGACTCCGTTCCGGGATGTAAGGTGTGTGTCTTGGTGGAGCAGAGACTCCCCGGCACACCCGGCGCTGTTTTGCTCACTTTCGCTTGCTAATAAATTTTATTGACCGCTAAAACAGATGTGAAAGTGGTTATTTCACTTTAAATTGTGACTAATCCATAACAATGAGGTCAAACAACAGCTCAGCTGTCCAGGTGCCCGATGAGTTTTCTGCTCAAAGCCTGGAATTAATTTATTTTTCATGACTTCAAAAGGTAAGTTATGGTAGGCTTTGTGTGCAAGGGAATGACAGCACTGGAAGGTGTTTGTTATGGATGAAGTTAAACAAACTTAGAAAAAAATGTTTTCAGCTCCCTGTTACCTTTGCAAGTGCCACTTCTTTATTTCACGGGACTCCCCCTGAGGACAGAGGATTACGCCCCACGCTGTCCCCCTGCCCCCCAGGTGCTCACCTTCAGCCCCAGCCCGGTGCCCACGGCCACCTCCCCTGGCAGCACCACTGTGCCCAGTGCCCAGCCTGTGGTCAAACTGGTGCCAGCGGCACCCACGGGCCCCAGTGCCACTGTCACGGGCAGTGTCCAGAAGTACATCGTGGTGTCCCTGCCCCCACCAGTGACACCAAGGGGGACACTGGGACCCCCATGGGTGTCCCCACCCCAGGACCCAAGCTGTTCCCCTCTGCCATCACCTCCCCCACTGTCCCCCCCAGATCAGAGCCTGGGACAGTCCACAGCCACCCCCCTCCTCCGTCGGGAAAGCCAACAGGACTGCCAGGCGGTGGCACAGTGCCCCCAGTCTGCCCAGTGACCCCACTGGGACCCTGATGCTGGGGACAGGGGGTGACCTGGTGGTCCCCCACTTTCCCTGTGTCACTCCCCAGTGTCCCGGGACCGAGGTGACCCACCACTGTCCCCGTGTCCCCCCTGCAGTGTTCCCAAGTGTCCCAGGACGTCTCTCTGGGGATGTGGGGTTGCTTGGGGGTCCCCCAGTGTCACCCCCAGTGTCTCCCAGTGTCCTGGGACCACCTCTGTGGGTTCAGGGGTCGGTCTGGCGGCTCACAGTGTCCTCATGTGCCCCCCTGCAGTGTCCCCATGTGACTTAGAGGTTCCCATGTGTTCCTGGGACTGTTGGAATCCTGGGAATAATGGAGAACTGGGGGGCCAGTAGGATGTGGGCGGGGGCTAAAGGGGTTTTGGAGGGACTGGGGTAGGGGGGGGCAGAAATGGTGTTTGGAGGGGTTACAGGTCCCAGGGGTACCTGACCCCCTCTCCATGTGTCCCCCCTCAGAGGGTGCTGCTCCCCCAGGGGGACCCTGAGAGCATCAGCCCCAACTACCTCCAGTACCAGAGCTGGGAGGCACTCCAGGTGCTACTGGGCAGACTGGGAGGGGACTGGGGATCACCAGAGGAGGTGCTGGGAGGGGACTGGAGGGCACTGGGAGGCAGATGAGGACTACTAGGAAGATCTGGGGGGACTTGGAGGTAACTGGATGGTAGCTGGGAGTACTGGGATGGATTGGAGGATACTGGGAGGCAATTGGGAGGCAGCTGAGGGGTACTGCGAGGGGACTCGGAGGCACTGGGATGAGCTGGGGGCACTGAGAGAGGACTGGAGACACTGAAAGGTGGTTGGGGGCTACTGGGAAGAGCTGGGGGGGCACTAGGAGAGACTGGGAGGGAGGTGGTGTAGATGGGGGGAACTGGGCAGGAACTGGGAGCGCTGGGATGGGCTGAGGGTCACTGGTAATTGAATATGGTGGGGGACTACTGGGAGGTGTCTGGGGGTTAAGGAGAAGGACTGGGAAATAGCTGGGAAGGAGGTGGGGCAGGTGGGGGTTACTGGGAGGTTGTAACTGGGGGTGACTGGGAGCACTGGGCAGGTGCTGTGCAGAGCCTGATGGGCGCCCTGGCCACCCCGGGGGTGCTCCAGGCCCGTGAGGTTGGGGGATGGTGCTGCCACCATCACTGGGGCCACCCTTACCCGAATGCTGCGGGGTGAGACCCCCAAACCCCCTTTTCCTCCCCAAATCATCCACGACCCCAGAATCCATGTTTCACCACCAAATCCCCCAATTTTGCCACTAAATTCCCACGTTTGACTCCCAAATCTCCCTTTTTTGACTCCAAAATCTCCCACTTTGATCCCAGAATTCCCCAGTTTGACACCAAATCAGCCTCAGCACCTCCAAAAATCCTATTTTTCATCTCAATTCTATCTTGAATCTCAAAATCCCACAGTTTGACCCCCAAATCTGCACCAGCACCCCCAAAAGCCTCCCAGTTTCACCTCAAAATTCTCCTTGGTCCCCAGAATTCCCCAGTTTTACCCCAAAATGTTCTAGCAACCAACCAGTGCCCAGTCAAAACCAGCCCAGCTCCCCACTACAAGAGAGGATTTTGGTGCTGGACAAGTGGCAACGTGCCAGCTTGGCGCACGGGTGCGTTTCCGTGTCCCGAGTGTCTCGGGCGGGGTGGGATGGGCTAAAGGCTCCCTCCTCCTCCTCCTCCTCTCGGGGCTTTGTGCTCTCGCGGGACACCCCGGGTCCGGGTGTGCGGTGCTGGGGGCAGCGGCAGAGGCCGGGGGGGACCCTGCTCAGCACACTCAGGGGGGTCCCCGTGGGAAGGACACGACGGAGTCCCAGCAGCTTGTGGCTCCAGCTTTATTTAAAAAATTATCCCAGTACAGCCTTTTTCCCAAGCAGGAATTATTCCAGTGCAGGCTTTTTTGTCTCCCGGAGGCCCATCAGAGCCAGCAGCACAGCGACCGCGGGCTCCATCTTGATATCAGACTCTGCTCTGTTGTCAGGACTGAGACAGTCTCGGCTGCCAGGGCCCTGACGGAAAGTCGAGAGTCTTTCCTCAAGGGCAGGAGCGCTGCGAGAGAAGGGAGCAGAGCAGACGTGAGCCCCCACTGCCCGCAGAGACCCCCAGGACCCCCCCCCCAGCCCATGCCAGCCCCATCCATCTCCTTCCCTGGCCAGGAGGAGCCGGTGAGACACCCAGAGCGGCTGACGCTGCTGCTCAGGAATGACCCGTGAGCTCCCGACACACAAAGGAGCTCAGGACTGGGCCAGGCCACAGAGTCTTTCTTTCATTTGACATATGAGCTAGTCTAGAGTTGCGTGTGGCCTCAACAAGCCCGTGTATTGATCTGAGCATCACAATGTGGAGTCTGGACATCATCGGCCTCCTGGCAAGGGGCAGGGCAGAGACGGATGTTCTTTCCCCACAGATTCCCTTCCTTTTTGGTGAGAAAACAAAATTCCCCCAATTTCAAGACCTTGCTAGAAGAGATATGCTAACCTATGTGTTAAGACACAAACAAGTTTCTGAAAGTGCTCTTGAAAAAAACCTCCTGAAAGTGCTCGTCTGCCCCAGAGTGTTTTCCTGGAGCGGGGTTGGGCACGGCAGCACCTGCCCGGGCTCTGTCCACTACTCACCGTCGCAGATCTCCCACAGCTTCTCCTGGCTGAGGATCCTCCGGCGCTCCGCAACAACCCCTAGGGCACAGAGCTAATGTCAGAGCTCTGCTCCCCCTCGGCAGGGCTGTCCCCCAGCAAGGACAGCTCCCGAGGGCACTGGGACTCAGCAAGACCCCCAGCGAGCCCACCAGTGGGGACTGGGGCTGGGGGGCCAGAAATGGGTCCCTGGGGACTCACTGATGAACTTGACGGCCTCCTCTCGCATGGTGGCCTGCGGGTCCTTCAGGTATGACAGGCTCTGGAACAGATATTCCTCCATCCTGCTCCTGTTGTGTGTTATCTGAGGGAGCACAAGGGCACGGGGCTGGTACGGACCCTCCGCAGCCGTCCGGACCAGTCCCTCCTGCCAGCACCCCCGCTCCCTCCCTGTGACTCCCGTCTCCCAGCCAGGAGTCCCGTGGGTCTGAGGGCCAGAGCGAGCCGCAGGCAGAGGGGGCTGGGGGTGTTGAGACCCCTCCGTCCCGCTGCCAGGGCCCAGCTGGGCCGGGCTCTCCTGGAGAAGAGCCCTTGGGGACTGCGTGCTGGAGGGCAGGGAAGGAGGGTGCAGCTGGAGCAGCGGGGCCGGAGCAGGGCAGCGATGCGGAGCGGCACAGCCCTCCCCAGGGGTGCCCCTGCCCCGGGCATGCAGCCCCCGTCCAGCCAGCCCTGGGCTTTGGGGGTTGTCCTCACCAAGCACTCTCTGATCCGCTGTGTCTGCCATGTCTCAGCCAGGAAGCTGAGATTCCTCCAGCCCAGGAACTCTCCACAGGCGCTGAGGGTTTCCCAGGAAGCCTGCGGAGAAGCAGAGGCTGGGAGTCGGCACCAGAGCCCAGGGAAGGAGACCTGGCATCCTCCTGCTCTGGGCCTGGCTTTGAGCTGGGGGGGGTGGGGGGGGGGGGCAGGGGACGGGCAGGGACATGGGGCAGCACTCCCTGAGGCAGAACAGAGATCCCCCGAGCTGCTGCCAGTGATGGGGACAGGCACGGGGGTGCGGGGCAGCGAGGGAGGCAGGACAGAGCCGACAGCCCATCCCATGGGCACCCCTGGCAGCAGGACCCTTGGCTCTCCAGCAGGGGCTGCCCCAGCTCCTTCCTATCCAGGCTCCAGGCGAGCAGAGCTTTGATCCCGGGATGCAGGGCCAGTCCCCTTCATCCCCTGGGGGTCTTTGGGCACAGCCCTGGCCAACAGGGATTGGGGCTCAAAGCACACAAAGCCTGTGGGGACTCGTGTGGCCACGGGCCCCTGCCGAGCAGGGAAATGGCCGTGCCAGGTTCTCTGGCTCTGCTTGTGCTGGGGCTGCAGGGACCCTTCCTGTGGGGTGGGGGGGCCCTACCTCCCCCTCCACCTCTGCAGCGGTGGGACCAGTGCAGCCGGACCCTGCGGTGACACACAATCCCACTGTCCCTCACGCCCAGGCCACCCCCGAGGTGTCAGCACGCCCTCCCCCGCGACACCAATCGCTGGTCACTGCACCTTGGCCACGTGCTTGACCTCGTCGCTCATATGGAAGAACAGTGGGAGCAGCACACTCTGCACTTTCTTCACCATTTTTTTCTTGTTTCTCCCCATCGCAGCCTTCATCACATCTTTGAAGAAGCGGATGGAGACCTCCCGCAGCTCTCTGGACTCCTGGCAGGGAAGAGGACAGAGGGAGCTCAGCACCCTGCCCCCGGGGAGCAGGGCCGTGAGCGTGGCTGGGGGAGAGGAGCTGCTCTGGGGTCGGATCCTGAAGGCAGGAGCCGTCGGCCAGACCTGCAGCTGCGGCTCAGCGGCCCCAGAGCCCCGGAAGGCCACAGAAGAGGAGCGGGGAGGGGAAGAGCCCCAAAAGGCTACGCAAGAGGAACAAGGGGGGGACCCCTGCCCAAATGCTTCCCGCATGGCCACACTCAAGGGCAGCCATCTTGCATCCATTGCCTCAGCTCAGGCTCCCGTGGCAGCCTTACATCATCGAAGAGGGGAAGGAGCATCTCCGCCAGCCTCAGGGAGATGAGGTCGGCCTCTTCCCTCTTCATGTGACCCATCACGTTGCTGAACAACACCAGAGCCTTGGTCTTGACATGGGTGTTGGCATGTGTCAGGATCTCCAGTACGTCAGGCAGCAGCACTGGCAGTTTTCTGGCCTGTACGAAACACAACGTTGCCTTTTCGTGAAGTAGTGAAAGACACCACCACCGCCCCAGCCCCCGGCTGCCGATGTGGCTCCCCTTGCCGACCCCCTCTCACCGTTTCAGGTATTTTTGAGAGCGTGACAAGGCCTGCGAGCACCAGCGAGAGCATCACTGGGCTGGGACGCCTCAGGTACCGCTGGGCTTTGTAGAGGGCAGCAAACTCCTCTGCATCAATGTCAGCATAGACCAGGAGCTAAAATGGAGACAGCGGTGAGAGACCAGCAGAGCTGCAGGGCTCCCTCCCCGCCACCAGCACGGTCCATGGCAAGGGTCTCCTCTCCCCCTGAAGCCACCCCCGAGTCCCCACGTCTCTGACCCAGGACCAGCAACAGCCTTGACTCTGGTTTCTGCCCCTTCCCGGGGTCTCCAGGCTGCAGAGCTGGGCAGGGGGACGCAGGCAGGGGGGAGGGCAGAGCGCTGCCTGTGCCGGGACAGGCTTGGTGGGGCCAAACCAGCATGGGGTGGGCCCAAGCGTGTGGCACAGGGGTCTGGCTGGTGCTGAGCAGGGGGGGAGGAGGAGGAGGACAAAGAGCTGGGGCTGAGCGTGGGTCACTCACAGACAAGGGGTAGATGCAGGCGTCATCCGTGGCGGAGCTGAACACCCGGCGATGCTGCCAGTCCTGCAGCACGCTGAACAGCTCCGTCAGGACGTTCCCCAAAGCCCAGGGCGTGGAGATCGCCACCTCCCACATGGCCATGGCAGCGCTGTGGAGCCAGAGAAAACTCGGTCAGTCGGGCTGCCTCGGCTCCTCCAGACCCCGGCACTGCCCACCCCCCTCATTTCGGGGTGCCCGGGGAGGCAGAGGGGGTGAGGCTCTGTTCCCATGGGGCAGGGACTCCGCTTTGGCCGGCTCTGCCTGAAGGGGGAAGCTTAGTGGCATGGAGAGCCCTGCTCCTCAGGGATAGATATCCTGCAGTTTCCCGTGGGTCTGGCAGCGATAGAGTCTCTGGGTCTCTGGGCCACTCTCCCTGCGGGGAACGAGCCCTCAAGGCTGTCAGGGCCAGTACCTGTCACATGTTGGAGAGATGCTCAACAGGCTCCTGACCACCTCCCTGGGGCTCCACTTGGTCAGCACCAGCAGCAGTGAGTCCAGGCTGTTCCGGGATGACTCTGTGCAGATGTGCTCCACATTTTTGTGGATATATCTCATGACTTTTGGCACCTGGAGGGGACATGGGTAAGGATGGTGCTGCCATTCCCATCCCTCCCTGCTGCCTTGAAATGGTTTCACATGCCTGAGAGAGCCGGGTTAGGGCAGGAGGGAAGTCAAGGCCTGACACGTCTTGACACGGAAGGACAGTCCAGCCAGGGGGCACTTACATCTGTCAGCCAGGAAACAGGGGCTGTCACAGCCATGTCCACGACGTCTCTGCCCATCTGCCTGTCGTGGGCATCGTCTGCCGTCAAGGCCTCGATGGCCACGAGGAGAACGTCCATCCTCTGAGAAGGCTGGAGGTATTCGCCAAACACCTACGGGAGGAGGGACGGGGGGAAGATTGTCACGCTGAGCTTGGCTGAGCAGCTCAACCATCTCTGGGTCCCTTCACCTGCACCAGCCGATGCACGGACAAGGGTCCCTGCGAGAGGGGAGCCCGTTACCATTATGTTGCTGCTGTCATCTGAAGAAAGCAACAAGGCGCTCTCAGAATCCCATTCTGTCTGGAGCTCTGAGAGCTCTGGATCCTCCTCTGGCAGTGTCTCGTCTACACAGAAACAAGGAAGAGTCAGTAGGACACGCCACCTTCGCCAACAAGCCTCCCAGACGGCGAAGAGCTTTACATGGCCCCACGCCGAGGAAACGGGGTCCCAGCATCGAGCCAGCCCCGGGGAGCCCTCTACTCACCCATCTGCAGCGGCTGGACCACGGACACCTCACAGGGCTCTGGAGGAGAGCTGCTCTCCTGGGGAACACCCACCTCCTCCCAAACCACCCTGGGGCTGCTGGGGGGTCTCTCTGCCATCCTCAAAAATGAAGTGGTTGAGGGACAGTGGGGGGGTCAGGTTAAGGGAAACGCCAGGGGCAGCGGGGAAAGACGTGGGCTGTGCTCAGGAGTCTCCCCGCTGTGCTCCTGCCCTGTCCCTTCCCCGTCTTGTCAGACACTGCGGAGCTGCGCTGCCTAGATACGGTGCCGGGGGTGACACGGAAACGGTCACAGTGGGGTGTCACAAAGGGCTGTCACAAAGTGATGTCACAAAGGGGGGTCATATTGTGACCCGTTACCCAGGCTGGGTGGGGCAGGGGTTCCGCTGCGGGGGGGAGGGACCCAGATCGCCATCAGCCAATGGCTCCTCTCGGGGTGTCCCCAGGCCCCCATCATGTCCCCTCAGGACCTTCCTGTACCCTCAGGCTTGTCCCAGAGAGTTCACACACCCCGGTACTCCCCCGGGCCTTCTGCTTTGGTCCCGACAGAAACACTCCAGCCGGCCCCGTCTCGCCCTGGCGGTCACCTGAGGCGTTTGCCCGCCCGTGTCCAGTTCTCTCCCGCACTCACAGAGTATGTTTAATCTGCTGCAACAGTGTCCTGGTTTCAGCTGGGATAGAGTTAATTTTCTTGAGCTGCGAGGGGCACAGCCGGAGTGCCAGGCCCAGAGTGGCCACTGGAGTGTTCCACATCCCGTGACGTTATGCTCAGGATATAAAGCAAGTGTGTTCTCTCTTGCTTCCAGTTTTGTGACCACAGGGTCTCCGTTCTGTTGGGATTGCTGGGCGGGAGTGGGCTGGGTATTGGTCGGTGGGTGCTGAGCAATCGCCTTGGGCATCACCCATTTGTACTTTCTATTATTGTTATTGGGGTTCTTTATTACAACCACTAAACTGGTGGGTTTTTATCTCAACCTACGAGTTTTCCTTTTGTCCCTCCACTCTCTTCCCCCATTCCCTGGATGGGGGAGGGTGAGTGAGCAGCTGCATGGACTTTGGCTCTGACCAAGTTCAAACCACAACAGTCCTTTCTGGTGCCCAGCGTGGGGCTCAAAGGGTTGAGATGATGACAGATCTGGTCAGTGTGTTATAACCATTTCTTAGAAGCGTTCATGATAGTGGCTGGCCAATTGCTGGCCATAACGTCAATCGCTCGTCTCCTCAAAATTGCCTCGTTTGCCATATATAGTCTCATGTATAGCTGCTGCTCATCACCCGTGGGAGTTGGATTAAGATTTTTGTTTTGCTGAACCGTGTTAACACTGATTTATGGCACGATGAAGTCATCGGTCCTGAGGCTACTTACAACTGGGAGCCAGGGTGTTCCTGCATGTGGTTCAGGCTTTGTTCAGGGTTAAGCAACTATTTAAGAGTATCACCAGGAGATCTACCCCAAGATTGGAGAATTCTGAGTGGCTGGGGGTGTGGGACAGCACGGGCAAGTGCCCAGGACAGTGGGAACCTCCGGTGTATTGGAACTTCACTCCCGAACGGGTGCAGAATCCTGAAAAACTAGTAAAATATTTAGAAAAGGTATTGTGTCACCCAGGTAATTCCAGAGAGACATAACTCACTGCAACGTGCTGGGGCCTGGCCCGTGCCTACCGAGTCAGTGTGCAGAGGTGAAAGCCATCCAGGTGGCCTTGGCTGCCGCCGAGCGAGAAAGGTGGCCAGTGCTCTGTCTGCACTGACTCGTGGGGGTGGCAAATGTGCTGTGGGGGTGGTTACAGCAGTGGGAACGGGGCCACGGGCAGCGCAGAGGCAAACCCATCCGGGCTGCTGAGTGAGGGCGAGATATTGCTGCTGGGGTAGAGAACCTGGCTGTGAAAGTACGGCGTGTAGGTGCTCACGTACCCAAGAGCCGGGCCACTGAGGAACATCAGAACAACCAACAGGCAGATTAAGGTGGCTCGAGTGGATCTGGACTGGCAGCATAAGGGTGAACAATTTATGGCTCGCTGGGCCCATGATGCCTCAGGCCATCAGGGAGGAGATGGAATATATAGATGGGCTTGTGACCGAGGGGTGACTGAACCATGGACACCATTGCACAGGTGATCCATGAATGTGAGACATGCGCTGCCATCAAGCAACCAAACGGTTAAAGCCCCTTTGGTACAGGGGACGATGGATAAACTATAAATACGGGGAGGCCTGGCAGGTTGATTATATCATGCTCCCACAAACTCGGCAAGGCAAACGCTGTGTGTTCAGTTGTGGAAGCAGCCACCAGATGGCTGGAAACATATGCCGTGTGCCAGATTTTTTCCCTTTCTCCTATCACAGTTCTCATCAGTGTAAGTGCTGACCGAGAGCACAGTGTTACCCAAACAGTTTTAAAACTCACAGTACTGATATTTATGTCTTAGCTGCAAGACCTCACACAGCAGTCTATCTCTGCACGAGCAACACCTGCACTACCCAGGAAAAATTGCTTTGCTTACTTGCGAGAAAAAGATCTTTTTCTTCCAGCAGCAGACACGTGGATTTCAGGGGCTGAAATACTGCACGTGCCTCTTCAAGAGCTAAAATCAGTTTTACTCCCTGCAAAGAAGGGAAGAGTAAAAACATGATGGAAATGAGAACTCAAAGACTGTTTGCAAATCGCAGTGGATCACGAGCATCCTTCCTTTGTCCGTCCCCTGCTACAGAAGCCACATTAGGACTCAGCTGGGAACATTTGCTGTGACGACCTGTTTGCTTTCTCCCAGTCACCAATGCATGTAGCTGGATTAGGCTCAGAATACTTGAACCAGGGAACCAGAAGGCTGTTGTAAACATTGGCATCAATAATACTGATCGTCATTTAAAACAGAGCACAAAATAACCCAAAATAAAGGGAAGATTCTTAATGGCCTCTTTCACATACACAGTGCTTATTTCTGTGGAGGTCAAGCAAGCTGAAAACCACAGGAAATAGCCAGGAAGAGCAGAACATTCGCTGCAGTAAATACACAAATTGCAAAGCATGTCCTGGCTTGACCTCACACATATTTTAAAACAAAGACTTAAGAGTGTGCAGTGTGTACAGCACTGGCTTCTTCTTCTGGCTCATATTCCATACTGGATTAGCAGAGGAGAGGAAACAAACTCCTTGAATATACAATCTCTTTTTTTGACTAAAGATCCCAGCTATTGCCAACCTCTACCCCTGCCTCAACCCTGACCTCTAAACCCCAGTGCCCTTCTCACGCCCGGAACTCAGGCACCTTCTCCAGGGGCAGGAGCACGTCCCCACCCCCCAGGAGACCGGCATCTCTGCCAACAGGCGTTTGGGGCTAAAGGGCGAGTTGGCCGGCACGGGGCTCCCCCTGCCCAGCACCCGGTGGCTCAGGCGCTCCCCGCACAAGCCCCACACCCGCATCCCCCCCGCTGGGGTTTGCAGCCGGAGCCGCGGCTCCTCACGGGCCAAGCGCAGGGCGCAGCTCGGGGCTGCGGCGTCCTGAGGCGAGACTCTCCCCTTAGCGGTGGGCGTCCCCCTGCCTGCGCATCTGGAGCGGTACCGGGACAGTCAGCGGGCAGAGCGAGCAGGGAGTTACGGTGTGCCTGCTGGGACCTGGCTTCAGAGCCCAGCCCACAGCGACTGAGCCACGCAGAGTGGAGCAGCTTCCCCGGGAGCAGGCTCCCCGCACCCCTCAGCCTGCCCGGCAGCTGCTGTCAGGGCACTCTGCCCCTTCGGGCTCGGCCCGTCCTCCAAAAGAGGCAAACAGACCTCAAGAGAAGTTGCTTTTCCCTTCACTGAACTAAGGGTCAGGCGTCTCCTGTTATGGGTTTCGTTTGTGAGGAAGGAGGTAAGTACCGACCTGCAGAAGGTTTGTGCCTGAGACCCTGAAGTGCAGGCGGCCTGTGCGGCCAGCCCGGAGCTGAGCGGTTCATTGTTGAGGACAGACGGGATTCAGGCTGTCGCCTTTTCCTTGCCCTTTCCTCCTTTGTATCTTGCTGATTTCTCTTTTGGACCCTCCGTGTTCGCTGTGACGTCTGGGCGCTTGCTGCAGCCTGAGAGTCTTCTGAACAAAAGGAGATGCGTGTCCTGAGAGGCCACAGCCCAGCCACTGATCGCCTACGTCTCTACCACACAACTTCGACAATAACGTTTCAGAAGGCGGCGGGTCATAACATTTGTGGCACAGAATTAAAAGATCGTTTTTCTAGGCCACTTTGATTTAACAAGAACTTGTAGATTTGGCTTCTAAAATACAAAACTCTTTACAGCCAAACCACTCTTTGTAACTGCTACTTTGCTTATACGTGTTTGAAAGAAATATTTGCTGATTTGAACATGCCTTCCACATCAATTCAACTAAGTTTGCTTAAGTTCAAACTTTAAATCTGTAGCAGATAAAAATACAAACTAAAAAATATAGTGCTATGCTCATAATGTTTACCTCACTTTTTCAGCATCTTCTGCTCAAAATATTTGTATCCCAATGTTATCTCTCAGAAGTTACGTGGAAGTTATGAGATGCAGAATGTCCCTGGGCAGTGCCAGGCACCTCGGGCAGCGGGCTTCAGAAACAGGAGAGAGAGGGCCTGAGCTTATCAGGGATGAACAGAAGAGGAAAAGGCTGCTAATTACACCTACCTGGAGAGCCAAGCATGATCTGCAAACAGAAGCTTCTGCAACTGAATGTCTAAGAATCGCCCTACTGTTAAAAATAAAAAACAAAACAAAACAAAAAAAACATACAGAGAAAAAAAGATACAAATAAATGAGAGAGAGACTGTACCCAGCTTCAGTGAGGGCCAAGAGCAGAGTGGTCAGAGACCTGGTGAGGAACACAGGAGCCTGTGGTGGGATTCATCTGCCTCAACGTGGGTGTCTCTGATGGGGGCACCCACGTCCCAGCCAACCCTGGTCCCATTTTAGGCAACGGGGAGTTAGTCAGTATAACCAGCGAGTTCAAGGAACTGTTTATCTTACCCTAAAGAAACTGCTTATGCATTTGGCCGGAGAGAGCGCGCACTGGATTCACTGAGTTTATTCATTATATCTCCTTTAAAACAAGAGTCCCCAGGCCACGCGTGCAGGCAGAGACGATTCCAGCTGCACCACAGACCCAGCGCTGAGGTCAGAGGCTTTACAGCCCATCTCTGCCCTACCCAGTCTGGCTCAGCTGGTGAACTCACATCTCCCGCACCCCCGGACAGCTCCTGTAACCCCCAGAAGAAGGGAAATGGCAGAGTCACCTGTTCAAGCTCTTCCCCTTCCTGTGAGCAACGGGACCAGTCCCTGGAGCAGAGAAAGAGAGCCCGTCCCCCCCGCAGCCCCCAGCTCCTGAAGGTCGTCTAAGGAGAACTGTGGGCTCAGATTTGCCTCTTCCGAATCACAAGTGCCGAGGGATTTCTGCCAGGCCCAGCAGCTCCAACCGCATCTCCTGGCTGCGCTGGGTCCATCGACCCAACTGGGAGGGACCCTTCAAAAACTGCCCCAGGGACCCAGAGATTCCCCAGCGGGCAGGGGGGGGCTGTGCCAATGATGGACCCCAACAGCCGCTGCCACCCCGCTGCCACCCCCCAGCCCTCACAGCACCGACTGCTGCAACACACCAACCCCTCGCGGGGTGACGCCCGCCCTGCTCCCCTCGAGGACACGAGCTCTGGGGACAGCACGGGCTGGAACCTGGACACGGCGTCCTGGCTCCTGGAGGTGAGATGTGCACGGTCATCTCTGCTGAGCGGGGAAAAACGGCGTTAGGAACCCCCCACCTGACACAGCAACAGCTTTAACTCATTTAACCCAGACACAGAAGATGTTTCTATGAACTTCTGACCCTAGGTTTTAAGAACAATCCTCACTTTAGGCTACTACGTTAAATTGGAAGAAATCACACTAGATAATCTGAATGGCACTTGAAAGAGGGTTTAAATGTTTAAGCAAGCTGGGAGGGGATTTTGTCAGCCAGGAATCCATCAGCAAGCACTCGGATCAGTAAGGGAACCCCTTTTAGTAACATGGATGGAGATTTTTAACTATAAAGCCATTCATTCTGTGCAGGAGGAGATTATTCACTGTATACTAGCACACAGCTATTCACACACCCCCTATTTTTTAATTTTTCTTTTGAATTAAAAAACCCCCAGGTTCCACTGAACAGTATTCCAGATGGAAGGCAGTGTGGGTAATCCTTGCCAAAATCTTTGCAGCTCAAAGCAATTGTCCTCCTGTCCCACAGAGCATCCCCAAATAAGACTGAGCTCCCCAACAGGTCTTGCCCGGCTGCAGTCCCTCCCCAGGAAGCCCAAAGAGAAACATGATGGTGTCACGACACATGGGGGCACCGGGGGACATGGGGGGGACATGGGGACGGTCCCACATCGGGACTGGGAGAGCTGGTGGCTCCCGACACGTGTCGTGATGATGGGGAAGAGCTGGTGGAGACGGGGGACATGGCGGGACACAGAGGGGGAAACGGAGGGGGTTACAGAAGCCCTGGGTGACCAGCACAGGCTGGTGACATCCCTCGGGGAGTCCCAGGGGAGGGGACAGTCTTGGGGGTGGTGTTCCCCAGACTCGTATTTCTCCAGGAAGAGGGTGGGGTTGTCCATCAGAGCCTTCGCCATCCCCAGGAGGTAGATGAGCAGCACCAGATTGTTCTGTACCATGTCGACATGGACCTGGGGAAAAGGGAGACCCCAAAAAGTGTCTGTGGGTGTCACAAGGGCCACCCCACCTTTGGGGACACCCCTGTGTCACCCTACATGTTGGGGACACCCATGGGACTCACCCCCTCCCAGATGAAGGTGCTGAAACGTGGAAGCATCTGGTAGAGACCAGGATCGGCGGCAATGCTCTGGAGAGCTTGATGGGGGGACACATGGGGATGTCACCCCACGGGACAAGGGGACACCCCGAGTGATGTGGCCGGGAGGTGGGGACACTGTGGCGTAGCAACAGGGACCCATAAATATGATACTGAAGGTGGGAGGAGAGAGGGAGGCCACCAACCCAAGAGGACAGTGTTGAGTTGGGGACACCAGGATGTCCCCAAAAAAGGGGTGTGGACCCCCCGAGATATTGGGGACATGGGGGGGACACTCACGGCACGTTTGGCCTGGCAGGAGCCCACGCAGGCCTCGGGAATCTCCTTGTAGCAGAGCTGCTGCTCCACCCAGAGCTCGTGGGTGCAGTGCAGTTTGAGGCGCAGCGGGGTCCCCTCCAGCAGGGCCCCTCCTTCTCCTGCCCTGGGGGCACTGAAAGGGGGGACACGGTCACCAGGGGTGCGGGAAACCCCCCAAAATCTCAACAGACACCCCAGCTGTGCTGCAGACCCCTCCAGAGCTCCCTGATTGCCTACAGACAAGGGAGTTTTGGGAGAAATTGGTGGATTTGGACAAAGATGTTTCAGGATGAAACTAGAAGATTTAGGGTGAAATTGCAAGATTTTGGGAACATGCCTTTTGGGATAAATTGATGGATTTAGGCCATTGTGAAATTTGTGGTGGAAAGGGGCAATTGCAGGTATGGGGGGAATTGTGGTGAAATGAGGGAATTGGAGGTACAGGGGGTGAAAAAGGGATTTTGCATACAGGCATGTTTTGGGGTCAAACTGGGGGATTTGGGGATGAAACTGGTGGGTTTGGCGGCTGCTGGAGTAATTTCTGGGGTCAAACTGGGGGATTCTGTGGATCCAAGAGAGATTTTGGGGTGAGTGCGGGACATTTGGCAGTCAAACTAGAACACTTTGGGGCAAAACAGGGAGATTCTGGGGTCCAAGGAAGATTTTGGGGTGAAATTGGAAGGCTTTTGGGGTTGCTAGAAGACATGTTGGAGTGAAACTGTGGGGTTTTGTGTTTCAGGATAGATTTTGGGGATGAAACATAAGAGTTTTCAGGGTGCTGCAGCTGATTTGGGGGTCAAAGTGAGATCACGGGTTCAAAGTGGGAGATTTAAGGGTCAAAAAAGGCTTTGGGGGTCTAATGGGGAAATTTTGGGGTGATACTGGGGGTTTGGGGGTCAGACATCGATCTGGGGATGAAAGGCACTTTGGGGTGAAAAGGGGGTTTTGGGACCCAGGGAACTCACCCCGCAGCACCCAGCTGAGGGTGGCCCTGGTGACGGTGGAGGCGCCGTCCCCCACCCCCACAGCGTCCCAGCACTGGTACTGGAGGGGGTCGGGGCTGATGCTCTTGGGGTGCCCCTGGGGCAGCAGCACCTGCAGGGGGGGGGGAGGGACAGGTACCCCTGGGACCCCCAGGAATCCCAAATCTCCCCTGCAACCCACCCAAACTGTATTTGCCACCCCCAGGTCCCTCCAAAACACCCTCAGTCACCCCAATCCTCCCCCAACCTCGTTAGTGCCCCCCAGATACTAGTGGCCCCCCAGGTCTCCAATTCACCCCCCAAGACCCCAAGTATCTCCCCGGAACCCCACCAGCCCACCCCCAGGACAACCTTAAGCCCCATTAGCCCTCCCAGAAGAGCCCCAGGACCCCAATTACTCCCACAAGATCCCTCCCAGCACCCCACTAGTCCCCACTGGACCCTTCTTGCACCCCATTATAGTTCCCCAGGACCCCATTATCTCCCCCAGAAACTGCCCTCAGGAGCCCTTTAGACACACCACCCCCCCTGCCCCCCCCCAGACAGTGATAACCCCCTCAACTCCCCCATGGCCCCAATAACACCACCCAAGCACCAAGACCCCATTACGTCCTTCAAGACACCCCCAGAGCCCAGTAACTCCCCCTGAACCCCCTCCAGGACGTCCCCAATCCCCCCACCTCAGACACCAATATCTCCCTCAAGACACCCCCCCCCCCCGAGGACCCCAATACCCCTCCCAAACCCCTCCAGGACACACAGAGCCCCCACCCCCCGACTCCATTACACTCCCTCTAGGGCCCAAATAATCCCCCAGGACCCCAATAGCCCCCACACCTCCCACAGAACCCCCATAACACCCCCCAATAGCCCCCAGGTCCCCAGTGCCCCCTCACGGCACAGGCAGGAGTGTGGGCAGGTGCTGGGGGGACACAACGTGCTGGAGCCCCCCGGGGTCCCCTGGCCCCACAGGGCCTACTGCCTGCGACACTCTGCCAGGGCTCTGTGCTCTGAGGGAGGCGGCCTGGGCAGGAGGCCTCCAGCTCTCCATGGTCTCCCCTGAGGGATGTTCCTGCAGAGATTTGGTTCACCCGGCAAGGGGGAATTGCTCCTTTGAAAACACTCCCTTTGGTCTGGGTGGTGACTGAGTGTTTCTCCTGCCAAGGGGGCACCAGCCCCAGCAGCCCCAGCACTAGTGGTGGTGGCTCCGGCCCAGCAGTGGGTGGGCGCAGGGGGCTGGGGCCCATTTCCCTGCCGGGGGTGGGGGCATCGCCGGGGAAGGGAAAGCTTTGGTCTAAAACCCCAAACTTTTTCATGGTTCTGAATTTGTTTTCAAAATGAAAGGTTTGTTGTCCCGGTTGTGGCACTCCAGACGTTCTGCTGTGTGACTGTGCTTGTCCTTTTCCCTTGAACTCGGTGGGTTTTGCTGTCTGTTGGGGTCTGTGCTGTCTGCGGGGTTTATCTGTCGGGTTACCCCAGGGAAAGGGAATTTTAGCCCTTTATTTTTACTTCAAGGGTGAAAGAGGTGACCCATTTAATATTTTCTGCCCGCTGTGGTGATTTGGGGTGGGTGGGTTCAGTCTGATGAAACACCCCGGAGTGGTGCTTCAGAGGGTGCCGGTCACCAGAGCCGAGAGGTGCTGCTCAGAATCCGGCATTAAGGCCGAGGGCGAGAGCTGGCCCAGGGGGGCTCTTGCCTTCCGGCTGGGGGACAGTGTTTCCCAGCTGGGAGGTGCTGGGAGAGATGGGGGGTGAGCAGGGCTGTGCTGGAGCCCAGCCCCCCTGCAGAGCCCGGCTGCTCCTCTGGCTTTCTGGTCAAAGTTCAGCTTCGGTGCTGAGCTTCAAATTTGCACCTTTCCCCAAAAAAAACAAATCCTGTTTTTTTCAAGTCGGAACGTCCTGCTCTGCTTTCAGGAAAGAGTCTCTTGACATCTGCAGGCAGAGCCGAAATCTCCCACACTGAAGGTACAAGAAGTAACTGAAAAGTAATAAAAGGACAAGTGTCTGTGTGCCGGGAAACTGGGAGTGCCTCTGGGTGGGAAATCCGGCAGCAGCCGTTGCTCTGAGGCTGCAAACTGCCGGCACAGCAGCTGCCGCGGGGGGCACTGCTTCAGCCTCCTCCGGCAGGCTCTCCTTCACCTCCACCTCTCCCCCCTGCAGCAGCTCTGCAGAAAATCGTCACTTTTCACTGCCCGCGGCTGTGGATTGCTGTGAACGGGATGTAACCGGTTGCCACCGTGTTTCCCTGCAAGCTTGTCCTGCCTGATGTGCTGTCAGTCTGCAGATCGTCACCTCGTTCCTAGGTGAGTGTTGGGGCTTCTCCTGGGGTCTCCTGTGCATCTTCTTACGTGTTGACAAAATGCCCATGGGAAAAGAGAATTATCATCAGGATAATTGATCAGGAAGAATTCATCCAGATCTTTACAAAAGCAGTCTCCTGTCCAGAACACCTGTGTAGTTCATCTTGCCTGTTTTTTCTTCCCGTCACCTTCCAGCTCCTGTTGGGTTCTGCTTTGCCCTGCACCTCTGCTTGTTCTCATCCCCATTTCATGGAGCCAGGCAGACCGACTTCCTCCTCCTCCTCCTTTTGCCTGCTTTTCTCCCTGTGACATCTGTTTTCTGTAACTGCCTGGTCTTTGTGGAACACATTTAACAAGGGCTCTGGCAGGTTCCCCTTTCAGGAGGTGCCTGTGGCTGCAGGGATGCCGTGTGGAGCAGGTGGGACAGGGCTGGCGTCTGCTCCGGGTCGGGGTTCGCACCCTCGGGTGCTGCGCAGAGGCCGGGTGCTGTGGGCTCGCGGCGGTAGCTCGGGCTCGGAGCAGAACCTGGTCTTTGGGGAAAACGTGGGTTTTCCTGAAGTGACTCCCTGTGCCGAGGCTGGCTGGCGGCCTGCAGCCGGCGTGTGCCCTGTGCCGGGGAGCTGGCCGGGGGTGTCAGGGAGCGGAGAGGTCTGACAGCACCTTCCTGGGCGCTGGCTGGGACAGGCCGGGGAGGGCTTGAGCTCTGTGTGTGGTGGCCAGGGGAGGCGATGCAGCAGGTGGAGCCGGCTCGTCTGTGATCGACCTTTTGAGGCGATTCCTGTTGGGGATTTAGGTTTTAGGACAGTTAACTGAAATCTTGCTTTATAAGTTGCTGATGAGTATGAGCAATGCAACCCCTGAGAATGGCAGTACTCAGAGGTGGCTGCATCTGCACCCAGGGGATGCTCCTCTGTCCTTAGAACTTGAGGAAGGAAGCTTTGCAGGGGTCAGCAGTGCTGCGGCTGAGGGGACTGGGTTTTCCAGGGCTGGGCAGCAGATTCTTCCCCTGTCTATCCTGCGTCTGCACTGTGAAAGCTTGTGCACAGCAGTGCCTTGCTGTCTGGGCCTTCTGTTTCAGAGCTCTGCTGTCAGGTATCTAATACCCTGCTCTGGTTACTGTTGTCATGGTCCTGTGTTCCCTCATCCTTCACTGGCCGTGCTGAGCACCAGGCATCTGAAGGTGGTGATGAAAATGTGATGGATCAGGAGAGGCAGCAGGACCAGTGGCTCTTTAGGCTGCATTTTTAAGGTAATGAGCCACTCTGCTATCCTTGACGTAGTGGAGGAGCTTGGTCTCTTTCCTGCTGTTCTAAGAGAGTGTTGAAGAAACTTACCCTGTGTGTTAGCACGAGATGCTGTCTGAGGGAGAACTTTTGGCAGTACCCGTGCTATTGAATCAAACAGCAGCAGTGAGTGTTGCGCTGAAGTGGTGCTCGGCCATCTGTGGTGCTAAATTTTTGAATGTTTACAGGTACAGGTTTGGCCCATGTCAGCGGAAAAGCTCAACCAGTTCCTTGGCAGCACTCACGAGCAGGGATGGGCCAGGGGATTTCCCAGCGGGCATTATTGGGCATTCTGCAACCAAATTTTGTATAACAAAATGGACAAGGGTAATCGTGCTAGTTGGCCTCCATTCCAGGGAATGGTCCCAGGCACATGCAATTTGTTGTTGTAGAGTTTTTGTATAGTTCAGTGGAAGGAAATTGGAAACCAGGAGTGCCTGCTTAGTGAGACCTGGGGAAAGTTACTTACCTTTGGTGTCGCATCATTACAGAATTTGGTGCCAGAGCCCTTTCCTGGGGAATAAAACTTCACATCTCCAATGGTTTCAGAGGGTCCCCCATGTGAAATGCATCCCCCAGGACGATCTGGGTGCTTGGTATTGTAGCAGAGCTGCCTTCTCCCACCCAGGACAGGGTGAGCAGAAGGGGAACCCCATGGAGCCAAGGACGTTATCCAGGGAACTGACCCCAGAAGGAAGGGAGGTGTGGGGCGAGGGGTTTCTAAGGTGTGGTAACGTAACGCTTTTCACTGTCCCACTGCATCTGTTAAGTGTTGTTTTTGTTGTTAGTGTTTGAAGTGAAGCGATAGTCTTGTTTTCTTCCCCTAACAAGTCTGTCTTTTGCCCCTGACTGTAATGGGTGAGCCACCCCTCTCTGTCACTATCTCCATTCCTGAGCTTTTTGCTTCATTTCTCCTTCCCAGCACGGGGGGGAAGGGGTGAGTGAGTGGCTGCGTAGTGCAAAGTTGCCCTCTGGGCTCAAACCAGAGCAAAATTTAAGGGTGGTGTCCACCTAAATATGCCAGAAAGTGAAAATCCACCAGGAGCTATGGCCATTTGATGTAACGTTTTTAAATGTTTGGAAATGGCACGGGACATCGTGTTTGGTTTGTTGAGATTTGTAACATTGGCGCAACAGGGGGGTTGAATCCCTGTACAGACCCCTCCTTGCTGCAGCGTGAGCGTGTCGAGTCCCAGACAGCTTTGTCCTGCTCTCAAAGCTAAAGAAGATTTTTCCTGCTTCCTTGGGAGCAGATGGATTTTTGAGAGCTCATTCTAGTTCGTTTAACACGAGTCTGGGAACTAATGTTCTGATTAAACATCTCCACCCAGCATCATGGGGGGTTCCTCACACAGTGGGTGAAGAGGTGGAGGGTCAGATCGACACACGGGTCAGGGGCTGCATTGGCCCCCCGCCTCCCGCTGCAGGGATGAGCCCAGGCAGAGGCGCGGTGAAACAAACATCGAACCTTTAATGAGCCAAGAAAGAGAGAGCCGGGAGAGAGCTGGGGCTGGGGCTGGAGCGGGCGGGCGCAGGCTGCGTGTGGCGGGGATCCGGCTCCACACCTTCTCTGCCCGCCTGTCGGAAGGGGTCGGGGGGCGGGCGGCACTCTGCCCCGTGGCGTCCCTCAGGGTTCTGGCTCGCTTGGCGGGCATGTTGTTGCCATCGGGTGCTCTCCGCTTGCTGCTGCCCGCCTGCTGCCTGCTGCTGCCCATCGCCACGCCGTCCCTGTCCAGCTTCACCTCCCACGGGGTTTTTGAGTGTTTTCCCACCCGTTGCTCCACCATCTTCCTCCTCTTGGGTGGGATGTTGTCCCGCAAGGGGATCTCTTGTGCCCTGGGGCCCCAGTCCGGCGCAGGGCGCTTGGCCTGCTTGCCGCCCAGCCGACCCAGTCCAGTTAGCCCCCGATAGGTGATGGCGCCGAAGGGCCCCAAATACACTGATATGCCCCAAATCACAACCCCATATCGCCCAGCCCCCCAAATCATCCAGACCTTCCCCATATCACCCCAAAATCCTCCATAAACCCCCAAACCACCATAAAAACCCTCCATATCCCATCAAACACCCCCATATCACCCACAAACACACTATACACCCAAAACCTCCTCATATCACCAAATATATCCCCCAAATCACCCCAAAACCTACCCCTAAAATTTCAAAATACCCCTTATATCCCCATATTACCCCAAAGCCCCTATATCTCTCCAAATCACACCCCCATGTCCTCACCAAACTCCACCATACCCCACCAAATCTCTCCCAAAACCCCCAGATCCTCCCAAATCACCCCCATATCCCCGCACACCCCATACCCTCTCAAATCAACCCAAATCACCCCATATCTCCCCAAATCATCTATATAGCCCCATATCCCACATATCACCCAAAAAATCCACAATCCCCCAAATAATCCCAAAACACACCCATATGACCCCATATTATCCATATAACCCCAAACCACAGGTATCCTGACAAATCACCCCAAACCTCCCCAATGCCCAAAACTTCCCCATATCGCCCCGTATCGCCCATATCACCCTAAACGTACTAAACCACCCCAAACATGCTTTATATTCCCCAAAATCACCCCAAACACAGCCATATCGGGTCCAATTGCATCAGCGCAATCCCCATCACGGCAGATTAACGAGGGGTAGTTTCAGGTTGGAAAGCAGGAATTCCACGATGTCATTGGCTTTAGTCTTTCAGTGGTCGTTCCTGACCCATGGAAACTGCAAGCTGTTGTAAGAATGAGTCCACGTTCATACACCTTCTGTATACCCAGAGTGATCAGAATTGGAAACTGCTCAAGTATCTTGCTCAGGCATTTTCAGACTATTTCCTTTAAAAATGTTGTTCTAGGTACTGGGAAGTGGATTGAGAACAAAACCATAGAAAGGCCAACTTTAAAGTGAAATGCTCAGAATTAGTTTCTTTGTTTACTCTGGGGTAAGTCTACTTCAGAGGAGTAGATGTGAACACGTTCCCTCCTGAATCCCTCCTGTGACCTCATTCACTGTCTCTCCTTGTCTCAGTTAAAAGGGAATCTGTAGGCGTGAGGCTGACAGGACCATCCGGAAAGGCAGCCAGCTTCTCCTTCCAGCTCTCAGGGTGCACAATACCCGTCACTCTCTCCTGCTGGTGGTGGGAAAGAGGGTGCTTTAGATATCTAATTGCTAGGTGGGTCCCAGAATGATTTTGATATAGTAATATCATATTTATTAACCTGTCTATTAACCAGGTGCCCTGGACTCCCCCGAGGCTCCCCCGAGGATGTGTCCCCCCAGGCAGGGATGCTCGATTTAAGCAGGGCATGAGCGGCCCAGAAGGGCTTCTCCCAGCCCGGGGCCTTGCTGGGTTGGCTGCAGAGCACGAGCCAAGCTCCCGGCCCCCCGAGCTCCCCAGAGCGGGGTCCCCACCTGCACCCCCCTGCACTGCCTGCTCCAGCCCCCCTGGGCAGTGGCAGGGTGCCCACCTCTGTGCAGCACAGGGGTCCTCTGCTGCTTCAAGTGCCACCAGGATGGCAGCACCTGGGCAGGGATGAGGTGCCGGGAGCGGGGACAAGGGCTGGGATGTGCCTGTGAGGCGCCGGGAGCAGGGACAAGGGCTGGGATGTGCCTGTGAGGCACCGGGAGCAGAGACAAGGGCTGGGATGTGCCTGTGAGGCGCCGGGAGCGGGGACAAGGGCTGGGATGTGCCTGTGAGGCGCCGGGAGCAGGGACAAGGGCTGGGATGTGCCTGTGAGGCGCCGGGAGCGGGGACAAGGGCTGGGATGTGCCTGTGAGGCGCCAGGAGCAGGGACAAGGGCTGGGATGTGCCTGTGAGGCGCCGGGAGCAGGGACAAGGGCTGGGATGTGCCTGTGAGGCGCCAGGAGCAGGGACAAGGGCTGGGATGTGCCTGTGAGGCGCCGGGAGCAGGGACAAGGGCTGGGATGTGCCTGTGAGGTGCCAGGAGCAGGGACAAGGGCTGGGCTGGGCGCAGGCAGAGGGGCTGCTGGCAGGGCAGAGGCTGCTTGGTCTGTGCTCGCTGCCGGGCACCGGCACTCGCAGCTGGAACACGGGCCATGACATCCCACGGCTCTGACACCAGAGCTGCAGTGCCGGCTGTGCAGGGGGGTGAGAACACCTTAAGGGGCTGCACCTGGGGGATTTCAAGATGAATTAAACACACTTCTGTGCTGAAATATAGAAGTGAATGGTTGAACTATAGAACTGACTGAACAGGGCGTGGGGCACGGTCCTGCCGCCGTCACTGGTTCTTCAAGGAGTCTGCAGAGCTGCGCCACGAGCAGATCCCTGGTTCCCACCTGCTCCGGCACCCATCCCTGAGCGGTTGCATGGCGGGGCCTCAGCCCGGCTGTGGGTCCATCCCCCAGCCCAGCTCTGCTGCCCGAGGGGGGCCCCTGAGCGCTCCCAGCCCAGGATGGCTGCAGGACTAAGCCGGGGCTGTTTCTGCTTCTCACGCCAAGGGAAACCCCACTCCCTCGCAGGGAGTCCTGCTCTTTCAGCACCCTGCTGCCAGCCAGCTCTCCTGCTTTGAGCAGAGGGCGACTGAGCACCACGCAGCCCTTCGCTTGCCTCTTCCCCGCAGCTCTGGGAAGGAGAAAATGAATCAAAAGGCTCAAGAATCGAGAGAAGGACAGAGAGGGGTGACTCGTCCGTTACAGTCACAGGGAAAAGATGGATCCATTAGGGGAAGAGAAGAAAAAAACATCACTTGAATTCAAACACTAACAAACCCAACACATAAAAGAGTTGGACAGCGAGAAGCGTTACCACAGCTCGAAACACCTCGTCCTGGCCCTCCCTTCTTCCCAGGCTCAGGTTTGTTCCTGGTATCTCTGTGTCCTCGTCCCAGTGTCACGGCAGGGGGAAGGCAATGGCCACGTTGTGTCAGGGCGCTGCTCTTTCCTCCCCGGGGCGGGAAGCAGTGCCCTGCTCCACGAGGCATCCCTCTGAGGGACAGTCCTCCAGGAACTCTCTGCCCATGGGACACATCCTTCTCGAGATGCTCTGGCATGGGTCACCCCCTGGTGCTGCCGTCCTCCAGCTCCGCTGGCATTTTCCTACTGGAATTCCCCCTCCCTCCCCGCTCGCCCCAGCTCCCCCAGCCCCTCTCGCCCTGGGATGTGGCCGCAGTGACTCCCACCAGTGGTCGATGGCTCTTGGGGTGGGGGGAGGAAAGGCCAGTGGGTGCATTCACTGCAGAGGTGGGGGGGGCACTGCCGGCTGATCCCAGCCCCGGGGTCCCCGGGGAAGGGGAGTGAAAGATGCTCCCAACGGCAGCACCTTCCTGCTGCTCTGGGAGGGGAGGAAAACCCAGCTGGCCCCGGGCAGGGCTCACAGGCGGGCAAGCAGCAGGGTGGCAGAAGCGAGGGGCTGTCCCTGCCTTGCAGGGTGGGTCAGCACCTCCCCTGATCCTCCGAGGTGCTTCTGGCCCCGGGCGTCTCTCACAGACCCGTCCTGTCCTCAGCACGGCTCTGGACACATCTTGGCGCCTTCAGGCCGAGTCTATAGGCCCTTGCTGGGGTGCTGGCTGCCCCCCACGCGTCCCCCCGCTCCGGAAGCCTGTCCCACATCACTGTTTCGATGTGCTTCCCCGCCAGCCTCCCCTGCCTGGGGTACGGACATGACTGTGAGCAGCGCTTTGCCAAGCCAAGGAAGGCTTTATCACCCAGCAGTGTTTAACCACAAAACAGAGACAGAGTGTGTGCCTTAAATGTCAGGGGCTGGAGGAGGCAGTTTCGGCTCTGCTCCTCCTCCCATCTCCCCCCAGGGTGAGCAGGGCCCGGGGGTCTCGGGACCCCAGGCTGCTGGGAGGCCACGGTGCCAGGACACAACCTTTTTTCCTTCCTTGTCCAGCAGTGCAGTGGGGCCACTTATAGAAAATGATGTCCTGGATTCATTTGCCTTCCTTTCTGCCTGTGAGTAGGTTTCAGACTCCTCTACTTTCTCCTAATCTAAACAAGAATATAATTTTTTCTTGAATCCTTAATCCCAGGAATGAACGCCAAAAAATTAGCTTTGTTGCTTAGTTGTGACTGATCATGAATCACATTAGATTGCTTCTGTTCCCTTATTGGACATGTTGGCTGGTTCCTGGTACGTGTTACTGAGTTATTGCTCTGACAAATAACAACTGGGTGGCAACTGGGTCCAGAAGATCCAGTAATGAGGCAGGTTTGGGTATGTCACAGAACCACAGCCCTCTTGGTTTCCCTAATAATTGGGAAAAAAATCAGTGTTTACGTGTAGGAGTGTACTTAGAGCAGGAAATGCAGCAGTGGGCTTTTGAGGCTTTTTTTCCCCAGTGTTTCTGAGCTCCCCAACATCCCAATCATGTGTTAGAGGTGCGTTCAGAGCAGCCCCAGGGCACACGTGCAGCCTGTCTGGCAGACCCCGGGGAGGAAGGAGGTGTGTGCTCACCCAGTGCTGACGCACGGTGCACGTCTGTCCAAACCATTTTGCCTGGGTTGCATCAGATGTATCGTGCAACGGCACAGCCCATGTGCAAGAAAAAATGGAGACGAGAAATATGGGAGCCCTAATACAATGCTCCAGCACAGGAGAAAGCTTCATGCAAGCAGAGAGATGGTTGATCATCATAAAGATTTTTCAGATGAGAAGAGCTAGCCAAGAATGGGAGATGTAGAGGAGGGCAAAGGTGGCCTGAGGAAGGCCCTGTGGGGAGCAGGACATTGGAAAGGTGTTTGTTTCAAAACCACTTCTGTGTGGAAGGATCACAAGCCATGCTTGAGCCATTTTCTGTTTCTTTCCTCTTAGTGAGCTGTTCACAGCTTTCTCCTGAGTTGCGTGCAGGATCACAAAACCTGAACGTTATGGCAAAGCAATTAAATGAAGGGAGAAACAGTGGGCACGGAACAGTGTATGTGTGTACAGAAACTTGCATCACTGCAACTTGCTGAGCAAAGCCACTAAACAACAAATGAGGAACAGGAGAAGAAAAGCAACTTGACATTGAAGCTTTGTATGACCCACCAGAGGCAGATCACGTGCTTACACCTCCTTGGCAAGAGCAAGTACTTGTCTTCCGACTCTTCCATAATGTTATTTCCAGGTGCTTATTAGTGATGAGATTTGGCTTTCCTTATCACCTTGCTTTCCTGTTGTAGTGTTGCTGTGCTCTGGTTTAAGGTATATTAATAATAAACGAAGCAAGACCGGCTTTGAGATGTAGAAGCTCTTCTTCAGATCCATCTGTCCAGATTCCTTATTTCCTCACACCATCACGGCCACAATACCACAAGGCCTAAAGAAGGACACATGTGCTGAAAAGCTCACCTGTGTTTTCCAGCCAAATCTGTTATTCTGTGTACTGGGTCTGGCTGAGCTGGAATCGGTTTTCCCCTACAGCAGCCCTCACGGTGCTGTGGTTTATGCTGGGAGCTGGCAGGGTGTTGGCAGCACCCTGGTGTTGTGGCTGCTGCTGAGCAGTGCTCACACAGCACCAAGGCTCTTTCGGACATTTCCCCCAGTGGGACGGGGTGGGCAAGATCTCGGGAGGGGACACAGCCAGGACAGCTGACCCGAACCGACCCAAGGGATATTCCACCATGTGACGTCTGCTCAGTATAAAGCTGGGAGAAAGGAGCGAGGGGGTGGGGTCACCCTCGGTCCTCCGAGGCAACCACTCCGCGTATTGGAGCCCTGCTTCCCGAGAAGGCCCGACAGCGCCTGTCCATGGCAAGGAGAGAATAAATCTGTTTGCTTTTGCTTCTGTGTGCGGACTTTTGCTTTGCTTTGCTTATATTAAAACTGCTTTTGTTTCACCCACAAGCGTTAGTTTATCTTCTTTCCCCTCTTTACCCTGTTGAGAAAACAAAGGGAAGGGGGGGGAAGTGATAGAGCGACTGGGTGGATACCTGGCATTTAGCCAGAGTCAAACCATCACATCTGCTAAAAGCTCTGCTCTCTCCTGCCCCACTGGGTTTGCCTCTCCTCTGTCTGCAGTGGGGGGGCTGCAGGTTTGAGCGCAGCTCTGGGACATCGAGTGGCTGGTAGCACTTGCAGTTGGAGGGCTCACAGCAGCTTTGCAAGGCTTTCTGCAAGGAAACTAGCAAAAACCTGATTTAAAACAAAAAGACACACTCTGTCTCAGTTCCTGGGGCTACAACTACAGGTGACTTCATTCCTTGATACATGGATGTATGAAAACCATTCAGGTATGCGATTATGATTGTTTTGTTATCCCTTTGCATCTCAAGCTCACCCAGCTTGGGCAGCCATCTCCTGCTGTTTTCGTTTCAGTGTTTCTTTACCACAGTTTGCTTTATTAAGGGGTTTTGTGTTCCAAGGCAGCTTGCATTAATGTAGATAATTAGATAATGTTGTGGCAAGCCAAGGGTAGATGCACCAACACATTCCCAGGACACACACTGCCCTGGCCTTTGGCTGATCTGTGAGTGTTCAATAAATGAATCAGGCCTGAAATCGAGATGCTCTGCAGAATCAGGCAGATTTGCAGAATAAGGAAGTCTCAGTTGGGGTTTTTGAGAAAGCCTCAGGCTGTTACGGGCCCCAATCCTTATTCCTGCAGGATTTACCTTAGGCAAGAACCTAAAGGAGTCAAAAAACCCCCCAAAAAGTAAGACTCGTAGCTGTGTTTTTCTGAGCCTGGATAGTGTCAGAACAGCTGTAGCGTCCTGGCCAGAGATCTGGTGACGGTTGGTAACTTTCGGGGAATTTGAGCAAAAATTCAGCTGTGTCTTCTCTTCAGCCTTCGATGCAGACTTTTCATTTCACCCCTAATGATACCCACTGACCCTGGGCAAAGGAAAGCGTGTATCTCAGCCCAGGGGAATGCCAGGCTACCAGGGGAAATGACACAGCGCTGAAAGGAGCTATGGAACCGTGGCAGTCCTTTCCGATTTCATGTCTGTGTCTGCACTGCTCTGAAAAGGCGACCTGAGACAAGGCAAAAGCCCAGCAGGTGACCCAGGGCAGAGCCCCTGCCCTTACCCGCGCCAAAGCCTCTGGGCAGCCAGCTGGGTGCCCCCTGCAGCGCGGCCAGGCCAACGCCGTGTGAAACTCCTGGTGCCCTCTGTTCTCCAGTGTACACTCTCGGGTGGATTTTTTTTTTTTTCCATTCATACAAATGCTAAGAAGAAGATCAGTTTTCCCTGATTCTTGCCTAGGAATGCCACTGAGGAAACTCAGGTGGACCATGATCAGCCCACTGACTTTTTTCTTGTTCTCCTCCTGGAAAGTGGGACTAACCCACACTGGTGGGGAACAGTGCTCATGATGTTAAAGGGTTCATTAAACATGTTAAACATAACTCATTTGGAGAGTTTCTCCTGGAGACAAAGAGCAGTTTAAATTGTTTATTAAAAAGCACGGGTGTGGCGGCCAAAATAACGAGTCAGAGTGTTCTCTTCTTTTTTTTTTTTTTCAAGACAGGGGCTGTTTATTCTTACAATAGTACCTACTTATGCTCTCGCCAAAGCTCTTACTTCAGAATTAGCAATCGGCAATTAGGCAGCTCTCAACCTTCTCTCCTGTCAGCACCAGAGCACTCTCACACGCTGTGCAGACCGATCCTCTGCGCGCTCAGGCGCTGTTCACGCAGCGGTAACTTCTCACAGTTCAGCACTGTCCCACAGCTCGGGGTGGCAGCTGTCCCTTGTTTTTCCCTGACACCTCGGCACAACTCAGCAGTTTCTGATCTCTCTCCCAAGGCCTGTTTCTCATCAAAGCCCCGCTGCTGCTCAGGGGCTGCACAGAGCTGACAGGCCGATGTCTCCCCCACACCTCTCTGTCAGGTGACCATCCTCAACAAGTGTCAGTCTGATGTTTTCTTCAGAGCTCCTCTGGCTACAATCTACTTAAAAATCCCTTCTTCTTGTCAGACACATCACTGGCCGCTCCCAACTCTAACTGAGCTTTGGCCTCTCCTCTCTCCTCCCTGCGTGTGCGAGCCACGGCTCTGCCCCTTCCTGCCAAGCCTGACCTTGCTCCCAGAGAGGGTGCAATTCCTTTTGCTCTGCAGCTCAGCGAGCAGGTCCCTGCTCAGCCAAGCCCCTTCTGCCCCCTCGCTTGACGCCTGACACAGGGCAGCTGCCTGCTCCCGAGCTCCCCAGAGGTGCTTCTGCAACTCTGAGCAGCACTCGCCGGCTCCTGAGGCCTCACCTGCAGGTTGCCAGGGGCTCTGCTAAGCACCTCCCCGAGGAGCGCAACGTTTGCTCTCTCAAAATCCACAGGAGCAACTCTGCTGCCCTTTCTCCTCCTTCCAGTGACCAGCTTCAACTCAACAATTCTGTCGTCACTCTGGCCAAGACAGTCCCCTCCCACCCATGTCCCACCAGCCCTTCTCCACTCACTCCAAGCCAGTCTCGGGGGGCGTCTCTCCTAGTTGGCTCCCCGAGTCCTTGTGACAAGAAGTTCTCCCCACAGAGCTCAGGACTGTTTCAGCCCTGCTTGTCCCGGCAGGATGGGATTCCCAGCGGGTGTTACTGGGGAGGTGGCAGCTGCCACAAGGACCAGGGTCAGTGCTCCAGAGATTTCTCCCACTGCCCCCAGATGAAGGGTGTCCTGCTGGGACAGCGGCAGTAGACACCCACTGGGACATCTGCTTTGTTTTCCATCCCCCTCCTCCTCACCCCGAGGCTCCCAACCACGTCCTTGCTGACTGTCAGCCCTGCACCATCACACCTCTCCCTCCCCTCGCCTGCCCTACCTGCCCCTCCTGCCCCCTCCATCCCAGCACTACAGGCGGGCGCTCCTGCCACCAACCCCCCTGATCCCCAGGCTGTCCCAGCTCTGGCACTGGACCAAGGTTTCCAGCCTAAGGCACCTGCACCCACAGGCCCCTTTTAAACCTTTCCCTCCCCTGGAGGAGCTGGGGAGGTTGCTGGGAGCGGGGCGTAACATGGGGAGCCCCAACATTCCATCCCAGGACACCCCAGAGAGTCCTGAGCAACCAACAGCCACCACAAACCATGGCGCTGCCACCAGGGTGGGTGTTCCTCTGTGGCTCCTGGGCCCCCCCGAGGACCTGGTTCCTGCGTCTGTCTCTGCTCCCCAAAATCCTCTCCCCCCCCCAAGGTAGGGACTGACCCCGACCCCAACCCCTGCAGCCCAGGGACGCTCTTGGGGGCAAGAGCGGAGCTGAGCGCTGGCCAGAGCTCCCGTCTCTCTTCCAGGCTCAGCCAACCTGTGCCCACTGCCCGGGCAGGAGCAGCCCTTCCCCGCAGCCTGGGCACCCCCGGCGGGGGGGGGCACCCCACACCCCCCAGGCCCCCCCAGCAGGTATGGCACCCTTCTCTGCTCTGGCACCCTGGCACCTTGGCACTTTCAGCGCCCCAACCACGGGCATCCCAGCGTCCCCATCATTCCCGTGTCCCCTCCCCAGGCAGGGGGGTTTGGCAAGCCCGGGTGAGTGTCCCTGCCCTCGCCTGGCTGATGTGTGCCCAGTACAGCCCACTGCCAGAGAATTTACCACATATTGGTGCCATCTCTCCGCTTTTCACCTCGGAGAAGCCAGACTCCTCCCCGATTTGTGACCCCGTCCCTTTGGCACAGCAGCTCACCCCGTGGGCATCGTCCCAGCCACGAGCTCCCCACATGCCTGGCGCAGATCTGGGGGATGGAGGCCATCTCGGTGGGTGGTGGGTGCCCCCAGAGGATGCCCCTTGCCCAGCACTGCTCCCTCTTACCCACACAGGGCTGCTGAGTGCTCTGTGCAGCTGCTACTTTGACCCCCAAGTCTTCTGCTGTGAGTGGACCGACGTGCCAGTACCGTCCACCTCCACTCTCGGCCACGGCACCACTGCTCTGCCGGGTGCTGCCCTGGGGGGCCCCGGGGACTGGGCAGCCCTGGGAACACCCCAGAGCCACTGCAACACCTGGCACCCCCCGAAGACCAGCAGGGAGCGGTGGCCACAGCCCCACTGGTGCTGCCGAGAAACGTCTCCGGCTACGGGCACAAGGAGGGGCCGTCTGCTCCCACCAACACCTCCAGCACGGCCACCTCAACGGGGGCACCCCTGGGCAGTGACATCGTCCCAGGCAGCGACGCCCCCCCCAGGCCCGGTGCTGACCCCCACGACCAAGGCCCTGGTGACACGGCAGAAGACCTGGTCGTGACCGAGGCGATGCTGCTCCAAGGGGCCCTCAGGCTCTTTGAGTGCTCCCTGGATGCGGTGGGACTCAGCCAGGACCATCCCAGCAGCAGCCCCACGCCTGGGGACCCTGGGGACACCGGCGCAGCCACCCCCCCTGTGACTTGGCCTGGCTCTCGCTGCCCGAGGAGCTGCTCAGCCCCGACTGCAGCGTCCCCGACACCGCCAGCGCCATCCTGAGCCTCGAGGACTTTGTGGTGGGGCTGGAGGCCCAGGAGCCGCGGGGGGATGCGGGGCTGGAGCTGCCCCGTCCCAGCCGGCCGTGCCAGAGGAGCGGGGCTGGAGCAGGGGCAGAGCACCCTGTCACCGCCCCCCAGCAAGCACAGGGCGCTGGCAGCCAGGCCCGGGGGGGCCAGGGGGGAGCAGAGAGTGATGTGGGGAGCGGGGTGGTGGGCGACAAGGGGGGGTATTTGGGGGGGACTATTGTTTTACTTTGGGGTGGGGCATTGAGGGTGGTGTATTTGCGGGGTGGGGTGGGAATGTTGTTGTATTTGGGGGGGGGGGAGTGGGATCAGAGTCATTTGGGTAGGACCTTTTCTGTTGGTTTTTCTCATTAAAATCTGTTTTCTACAAAACCTCTCTGGGCCTGTGTGGGAGGGGGAGGCAGCGCAGGGGGCACCACGAGATGGCACCCAAGGGTGCAACAGCCCCGCTGAGCCCCAAATCAGAGCCGGCGAGCCCCGAAGGGCACCCAGCCCCCCCGGGCTGAGTCACCACCAGTGAGGCAGGCAATGGGGGGGGGGGCGACTCCCCCGGCCCCTTCCTCAGGGCAAGCAGCCCTTTGGCGGGGCAGCCGGGACAGACGGCTCCCTGCAGGACTCACGGACACGGCCCCACGCAGAAAGCAGCACGGAGCCCCCGGCACCAGGACAGACCCTGGGGGGCCAGGGGGGGCACGGGCACACACCCCCGCCAGGGCCCAAGGCCTTCGTCCTGCACGCGGCAGCGTCCCCTCCGCGGGGACAGGGCTCGCTGCAAAGCCCTTCCCAGCCTCTCCCTCGCCTCCCACCCCGCTCCGCTCCGCAGCCCGGCATCACCTCACCGCCGCAGCACGAGGACCCCAAACCCCCCGGGAAGGGGCAGGGAGGAGCTGCCGGCCAGGCTGGGACCGAGACAGTTTACACTTAAGGCTTACAGAAAACTGCACTCTCCAGTTATAGCACATTTCTGTATGGAAATTTAAACAAACTCTACCACTAAGCTCCTTTATACGAATAGTAGAGCTGATGAGATGTTCACTATTTTGATTGTGCCGACATCAGTAAGGCAGGAGGTGTGCGTACTGACAGTGCTTAACTTCGGACCGGCTAAAAAAACGTATTGACACAGCTGGCTTGTTACAGAGAAATCTTTTTGCTGCCCTTCTGTGGCAATCGTACATTCACTGGCATCACAGTTTCCAGCAGTGAACCATGGCAATATCTGTGTTAACTCTTTGAAAAGAAATAGCGAAGGCAAAACAGGTGAACTGAGGTGTTTGAACAGACCAGACAATGAGAAGAGCAAGGGCCTGGGCATTGATCCTTTTCTGATGCAAAACTGGAGATTTTTCATTAAAGGTAAATTCACGTCAAATAACCTGTCTTTGTTCGGTTTAATAAACTAAATTTTGAGAGTGTAAGGAGCACTTATCCTTTTGAATGACTAGAAATTCTGTATTTCTTATTGTAATTGTTCTTTCTGGCCTCAGTAGTGCAGGTGGTTATATTCCTAAAAAGTGGCACCATTTGTGCCCCTGGCACCAAGGCAGCCGGTGACAGGGGCTATAAATCACTTTACAGCCTGTTTAAAAGAAAGGGACAAAACCCATGAACACTGATTTAAAAACAGCTTCAGATTACTATTCTTTTATGACTAACTAAAGTGGGCTTCAGCTTCCCGTGAGATTTCAGTGTTGGCATGATAAGATTCATCTCTTTTAACAAGCTGAGCTGCCCCCGAGCCCCCCCGCGCTGAGGTCAGGTCACTCTCCCCGCCCGCGGTCGTCAGTCACTCTCGCCGTACTCGTCTGTCCCCCCAGAACCGGCTCCTTTGAGGCTCACAAAATGCTCCTGCAGAACAGAGGTGAAGCTGTTTTACCGCAGAAGGGCTGTTCATAGCCACAGCCAGCCCCAGATTCAGTGGGGCTGGGTCAGTCACGCAGACAGCTCCTGGGTGTCCGGTCTGCTGGATCAGGCAGACTGGCACTTACTGCTCTGCGCCAAAGGCTCCTCTCAGGATACGGAGACGTTTGTGTGGCCAAGGGCTGAGGCCTTGGAGCAGGTTCCGTGGGGATCACGCTCAGCCCTGGGGGACGTGCCTGTTGAGACTGATTTGATCTCACATGCCTCAGCTTCCCCTGTGCCCACCCTGTGATGGATTCACACTGATGGGGGGGAAACAAGGGATAAAAGTGTGAAAAAAACCACATCCCTCTTATTTATTAGGAAGGAGGCAGCATCAAGCATGGAGGGTGATGTGAAATCATTAATCAGGCAACAAGGACTGAACACAAGGTGAGGGAGTGGAAAGAGCAGCCAGGCGGTGCAAGGGAATCAGATGTCAGCCGTGGTGACGCTCAGACATTTATTTCTCAGTCACTGAGAGTGTCTTGTTCCTGGTGAACCCACACCTCTCTGAACCTGGAACTTCCTCTGGAGGTTTCGCTGTGCTCGCAAATCCTAACACAGGTTTTGGTGAGATGCCCTGCCATAGCCAGAGGCTTTCTGCTGGAGCCACCCAGGCCTTACCCGCAGGCAGCGGGTGGGAGCAGAGAGCCGGGTGCCGTGTGCTGGGGCAGGCCCAGGGCACGGTGCCCGCCAGTGTTCCTCCCCCCGCAGCTCCCGCAGCTCTGCCGGGGTGTCCGTCAGCAAACGGCTTTAGAACAGGGATTGCTCCCTGATGAACGTTATTACAGTGTCGGGGTCTTGTCTCGCCCCCAATTCACTAGAATGCAATTTAGTGTTGGAAAAGCTGCCGTTACTCCATGCAACCCCCAGCTGCTGGCTGGTTTTGTCTGCTGTGTCACAGCTGATCAAAGCCTCGCTGCCTGCACCGGGACATCACTGGGAGCCAGTCTGGAAACGCCGCTTGGTGACAGGAGCTCACCTTTAGGGCAAGAGCAGGCAGGAGAGCTGACAGATGTGCTGGAGCCGGAGTTAACCGTTAGGGAGATCTGGGAATCTTCTGCTGGATAGAAGAAAGAAGGAGGGCGAGAGACAGAGTTTGAAAATCATGCAAGACTTTTAGAAAAACCCTGGTTCAGCAAAACACAGATTCCTCTGCCTCAAACGTCAAGGCTGTCTCGGCTTAACAGAGTGGCTGAGCACAGCCGTGATGTTGCGTAGGGCAAGTCCCCCAGCCTGCACTGGAACGGGCCCTGACACAGAGCTCAGCACTCCCTGAAATGCTCCGCGGGGCTGGGAACCAGCTCCCGGGAAACGCTCTGGTCACCGCCTGCCCTTGGTTGGAATTCCCAGGCTGTGAAGGCAGGTACTTTCGATAATGAACGTTATTCTTGAGGCAGCGTCACCTGAGAGTTTTTTGCTTTTTAAATGGGGATGACAGGTTACTAAAGATCTGTTTCTCCCCATGTAGCACCGTTGCAGTGTGCTGCACACGCCAAACTTTCCTGCGTGACCGCAGAACATTTTAGCTGGTTTAGGTTTATTCTCTGGCCCAAGGAGAAACAGAAGCACCTTTGGGTTTGGTTATTACATCTCAGAGAACAGTCTGGTGAACGTGTTGGCCAGACGGACGGAGTTACAGTTCAATATCATTAGGTGTGGCGAGCTCGCCTGTGGAGAGCTCAGCTTTTGTACAGAGGTATTTATAAGCATTCGGTTCCCTGACACTTTCACACTGAGTGTGGCGCAGACACAACTGCTCCTGCACCTCCACACAATTCCCGCTCAGGATTTCAGCAGAACCCCACTGTTGCTGTGAAGCTGTAGCTGTATTTTGGGGAAGTGGGTTTTGCTCAAAGTTCTTCAAAACTCTGACCGGCTCCATTCTGACCTGCATTTCTCTGTATAAGCCTCCTACTGAACATTTCTTTGGGTCCCTCAGTCTCAGGACGAGCGGTCGTGTGACCGGATGAAGAGCATGCTTTGTTCCTGTGGAGGCTGAGCTCTGCCAGGCCAGCTCCCGCGGGACACTCGGCCCCCCCGCGGTTCGCCTCTCGCCCGCGGAGGGCGGGGAAGCGGCTTCTGCCGGCGGCCCCGCGCTGCCGCTGAGCCCGGCGGGGCGGCCCCGGGACCCCGCACCGGGTGGGGACGGGACACGGGGACGGGCACACGGACACACGCACCGTGCCGGACGGACGGGCCGGCGGACGGACGGGCCGGGGCGGCGCCGCTCCGGACGGATCATCCCCCCGCGCCGGGCGGAAACACCGACACCCCCCGATGGGGGCGGCGGCGCCGCGTGTTCCCGGCCCGTCCCCGTCCGCCGCCGGCGGGCACCGAGCGGAGCCGGCGCTGGAGGAGCCCGGGCGGGTAAGGCGGCCGGGCCGGGCGGGGGGGGCCGCCTCGGCTCCCGGGCGCTGAGGGGAGGCGGCGGGGGTCGCGCCGGGGCGCTCCCGGTGCCGCGGCTCCGCGCCGGTCCCCGGGGGCCGCGCTCCGGTAGCGGCGGGGACGAGCGAGGGCGGCCGGCGCGGGGGGGCGGCGGGCGGGGGGGGCTCGGTGCCCGCGGGGGTCCCGGGGCCGCGGCGCTGGGGGGGCACCGGGGGGAGCCGGTACCGCGGCGGCCGCCCCGCTCCTGGGAGCTGCAGGGGAGGAGCTGAGATGCTTTTCGGGTTCTTCCTCGCCTCCCTCCCTCCCTCTCCCCTCCCTCTCCCGTGTTTCGGCAGGGCCGTTAACACCGGGGGGACGGGCGGTGCAGCCGTGTGTTTTACACGCGGTTGTATCGAACCCCTGTAGCCGGTCACTAGTTACCCGGGGTCACTCGCACTCGGAGCTGTTGCCCCGTTCTCCCCGCGCTGCAGGGCAGAGGGTATCGCCGGGGTCATGTGAACTCACACGGGCTGTGGCTGAGGACTGCAGTATGGCTTTTTCATTGTCCGGCAGCAAAACGTGACTGTTTCCTACAAAGCCCGCTGCTTTTACCTGACACCTGCCCTGTGGAGGGATGGAAACACAACACGGTGGAAACGGCTTGTGCTGATTTCCCGTGGAAACAATACTGGCTACCTACAGTCCTGCTGGAGTGCGTGTGTATTGATCTGCACCAGGTATTTCTGCATTTGTCGGTTGCTTTTGCAGTATCTGTCAAAGGAAGGGAAGTCTTAAAACGGAATTATTAAGTTTTGGTAAGTTTTGAGAATCGGAGGAGAGAGGCTCCGGTCCGGTCTCTGGCTGAGAGAAGAGCTGCCTGGGGAGCTCGCTCTGTCACCAGCATCAGAGAGTCAGCCTGGAAGAGTTTTGTGTGTGTGCTGGCTGCGGGGAGCTGCTCAGACATGAACATGAACTAACTGCAGCATGCAGGTCTGCAGGTAACTAGGCCTGGTTAGAGCTGGAGCTCGCAGTTGTAAGTAAGAAAAAAGCCTGAGTAATTTTTTTTATTTTTTTTAATTTTTTTTGTGGTTTTCGGTGGTTTCTTTTTTTGGAGGGTGGTGGTTTTCTTTTGGGTTTTTTTTTTTTTTTTTGAATGGTCTTCCTCCCTCCCCCAGGGTTATTTTTCTGTTGCCTCTTCTAAAAGTGCAGGGAGGAGCACTCCTTCAGGGTGCTGGACTGATGAGAATCGATTTGTTTAAGCCCACAGGCTGTATCCATTTACACACCTGAAGATCTGGCTGTGTTTTTAATCCTTGCCTACCTGAAGTCCTCAAGGAGGCACGTTGTGGATATGGAGCATAGGTGGGTGGGTTTTTTGTTTGTTTCATTTTACAGACAATTTGGGAGAGGGTCGTAGCCGGATTTAGGGTTCCCCCCCCCCCCCCCCCCCCATTATTCTACCTTTTTAGATCCTGTAGTCACAAAAAAAAAGTAGTGAGGGAAGCTGGGGCTGTACAGATTACTTAAACCTGCCAGTAACGGGGATTCCCTCCCCCTTCTCAACCTCAGTCTGCAGAGCAAAAAGCAATCCTCTCATCTGATTGAATGTCCAACTCGTTTTTCGTGCTGGAGGTCGCCGTGATTCTGGTCACGGGAACTGGCCCAGCAGTCTGCTGTGGGACACAGGGAGTGACTCCCTGGGTAGCTGTGACGGATCTCTGGGGCGGTATGTAGTTGTCTGGAGGCACTGTGAAATGTCAGGAGCAATACACAGAAACCAGGGTTCAGCAAGGATTTTTACCTGTGTCTTTGAAATCGCAGAGCTTTTAAATCTGACCGCTTGGGTTAGAGAAGGCAGCAGGGACGCTTAGTTTTGGGGGTGGCTGCACTGGTACACATCAGTCCTCCAGTAACACAAACGTTTGCACTGTTACTCTCTTCGATTTGTGAAAATTTGTTGGAAATACTGATTTTAAAAAGCTTTGGGGTTTTTCTAAACTGTAAACGTTTTTGAGTTCCTTATGCCCCCTCAGGAAGGGAGACCAGTTCATCCCGGCAGAAGAGTGAAGCTGCTTTAACCCGAGTGTTGCATGGCTCTGGCAAGAACAGAGCGCAGGTGTGGGGATGTGTAGTGCTGGTGGAACAGAGCTCTGAGGGGGTTCCTACATCAGAAACATCTTTTACTGTTGCCGCTGTGGGATTAGTGTGGGAAAAATAGAAAGTAGAACTTGTGTGAACTGTTGGGACAGGGGATGGTGTGCTCTTTGTTTATGCCAAAGCTTTTCCAGTAAAGCAGAGTAAGCCCAGTGTCTGGGCTGCAGTTGTGCAGGAGACTCCTGTCAGCAGGGCGGTTGGGATTTGGTGAGGATGGTGACTGAGCTTTCCATGAAATGTGCTCATCATCCCCTGGGAGTGATATTGATGGCTCAGGGGCTGGAGGATTCTCTTCTAACCCGCTCAGAGGTTAAAATCACTGCGTGGTTGCCGCACTGGGACCCAACCTGGCATGTGAACAGTGAAAACTGTAATGCTGTACGAGTTCACCTGCAGGAAGAAAGTCTGAGAAAGGGCGAGAATGGCATTTCTGCTGATGTTACTGGTGAGAGACGGGTGTCTGCAGTAGGGAACTTGTTGTGGGTTACATGCTTGGAGGAGAAAGCGGGGTTTGATGTGACCGCTGCCATCCTGGCTCCCAAGTGAGCGAGTGAACCGGTGCTGTGAGTTACTCGGTGTCGCAGGCAGAGCTGGGTACCCGCCGTGGTGGCGGGTCCCGCTGGTACTGGTTATCAGGAGGGGGATGCCGCCTGCTGACACCGGTTGGTTTCTTCCTCAGGGAAGGTGAGGTGTGATGTAGAGGCGCAGCTTTCCAACATGTGTCTTCAGTTTCACCAGTAAAGGGATAAGTAGTCGTATTTCAGAATGTGTTTTGATTTTAGAGATGTGCATTTCTGAGGGGAAGGAGCATCCACATTCTCTAACTTCAGTCACAGAACTGGGATTCTTGTGTTAGAAGCCTATTTTTCCTCTATGGTCAGTGCAGACAGAGGCTTCTCTGTAAAGCAATTCAGAACATATATATTTGATTACTGCCCTGAATTGCTCCCTGATGGAGCCCACTCTTCTTCACAGAAGGAGCTAAGGGAAACTGGATTCATAATATACTCTTAAGCCAGATATGGTGGAACTCCTCTAACCAACTTAATTATATGTATTTGCATTATATGATGGAAAACCACCCAAAATCCAGTGTTATGACACTAAGTCTTTCCTTTTCACCTTAGAAAAACGTTTCCATAAACCACTGGTGACCGTCAGCAAGTCTTGCAATTACTATGTAATGGTGCTTTCAGGATTTCTCTGTGTAACGTTATTATTGACAGTAACAAGCTGCAGATGCCTTTGAACATCTCATTCCAGACGGGATCCTGAAATACACTGTTGTGGTACATGCTTGAAAATATTTATTATGACAAGGGGGCAAAAAGAACCTTGTCAGTTGTAATGAATATGTGATTGTGTCTTTTAAATGACTTGGGACTGTAATCTGCTGGATCGGATGATGAAACAGGCTGTGGGGTTGGGTTGCAGTGATGTTTTTGCAGAACACTTTGATGGAATCTGTTTTTTGTTTTTTTTTTTTTGACAAAGTTATAAAGATATTTTCATCTGTTATTTGGAAACCAATTATTTTAGGGTGAAAAAAAATTAATCTGCCTTCACTTATATTAATACATTAACCGTCCTTCCTGTCTTCAGATTTAAACCGCTAGTATTTTCTCGAGAACAGGTATATTGTGCAAATAATCCCATTTTGCCTTTGAAATACATTACTATGAGTATGTTTAAATGGAAAGGTTCATCCCACATCTGTGGAGTATTCTTTTTTGTTTCATTATTCGCAGAACTAGTCAGTCCAATAAGATTCAGTTGTACAGACGCTTCTGATGTTATGCCAGTCTGTGGAGACAGACCAGGGAGCGACAGTCCCCTGTGCTCACTCATCCGCAGACACTTGCATTTGCAAGTGTGAAATTCAAGCAGTTGTATGTGCAGCTCGTTGCCCTCAGTATAGATATATTTGCTCAGGAATCTTAAAAACGTGCTAGAGATACTTGGGAAATTTAGAAGAAAACCAGGGAAAAAAGTGCATTGCAGAATTACTTGGGTCTCACTGATTCTGTCTGGCAGCTCTAAAAGCAGAAAGCATGGGCTGGCAGGGAGGATGATAAGTGTGCAAGCTTTTTTGTTCTGCTTTTCTTTGGAAATAGTAGAGTTTTGAACAGTTTACATTTTTTTTTCAGTGAGGCTTTTTTTTAATAAGAGTCCTGCAATTTGTAAGACAGCGTAGTGTTTTCATTTCACTGTAGATTATCTGTCAGTAAGAATTTGGGATGCTCCGTTTACTGTTAGTATGTACCAGTACAGATATTGCTTACAGAAGAAGTTGATGAGTGGCATATTTAATTAAGTCTAATTGGGTGATCATACCCTAGAGGTGTGTGTTCAGTTTAGCCCTTGTTAGGGGTTGTTTACCGAGTGTTTGCTCTCTGGTGGAAGGTTTAAAACCTCTCTGAGGCCGTGTGAGCACGGTGTGTAAGGCTCTGCCCTGTGCTGCAGGGACAAGCCGGGAGATGCGGCCCCTTCCCACGAGCCCTTCTCTGTGCAGCACCGGCCGGGCCTTCGCAGAGCAGGGCCTGGGTTTGATGGAGCCTGAATTACCCTGGTGTGAATGTCTGTACCGAGGGCACCTGCCCGTCCCTGCAGCGGAGTGTCACATCACCGCTGCAAGCACAGCAGCCGGGGTGGAGATGGAGAGCGCTCGGAATGCAGTGGAGAGGGGTTTGTAATCCCCTTATTGGAATCTATTTCCGAGTTACTTTTCCCATATTCATTCAGTTTAGAGCTGTGTCTGTTAAGTTGCCTTTTCCCAAGTGCATTTTCGCAGCTTCTTGGCTTCTTAAGGTAAGAATGAGGGAAAGCCAGATGTCACGTCGTGACCTTGCAGCTTTCTGTTCAGCGCTCCCAGTCAGTCATAAAGATGTCTGCGCTGTATCGAATCCGTATTTAAAATGCAGCCTAAGCACAGGGCTGCGGGGCGAACTGGTGCAGAATGGGTAAGTCAGCTCCAGTTCTTGCTGTTCCGCTGCACTGTGCTTCGGCGCGGGGGGAGGAGAGACCTGGGCCCGGGTTTGCGGAGGAGAGAGACACTTGTGAACAGGATTGACCGTGCCAAAAGAAATGCTTCTGGGGATCTTCCCTGTTCCCGCAGCCCCAGCGGCGCCTGTGTGTGTGTGAAGAGAGGCTGGCTGGGGCTGTAGGATCCCGCACGCTGACCGAGAGCTGCCGCGCGGCCAGAGCCCGGCCAGCGCTGCCGTCAGCCGGCCGTGGGGCTGGGCTGTGGGGCTGGGGGATATCCAGTGGGTTAAAGTCTCATCAACAGCAGCTCGAGGCTGGCACCACCCGTCAGCTTTTCGGTGACCGGTATAAAATGGGCTGATGCTCCTGCTTTGTCTCTGTGGGTGGAGGTGAGCCTGTGGGGTTTGTCATCTCTGCTGGCATCTGCCCTCAGTACCTGCTGAACAGGGCACCTTGCCTCAGGGACTTTTTCATCAATATTAGGTGATGACTGCTGGGAGACCTGTGTTGTTACTTCACTTCAAACTCGTTGTCAACCGAATACCCTTGAATATTGGAGCATTTTTAAGAAAGAAAAGAATGTGGTAGAATTTTTGTAGCTTTTTTTTCTTCAAGCAATTGCAGTAGAATCCTAAAAGCATAGATCTGGAATAAAAAGAACCTAATTTTGTAAAACATGGCAAAAAAAGAAAGACAAAGCATTGAAGAAGTGGTCATAGGGCTCGGAACTGGCCTCGTTTTGGTTCTGTTGTTCTGACTTAGCGAAAATATTCTGAAAAGAAGTATTCAAAACAGTAAGTGGAAATATGCATCTACTGATTATCCTTAAAGGTTATGTAAAAGTGCAGGGAAATTTTATTACAGCTGTGCTCGTAGAACAGGAGGAGGAAGATGTATCCTCAGGATATTTCCCTCTACTTTCGGAGCGTTTTTGCCAGACTTCCAGCAGTAATGTGATAAAAGCCTCCAGACATTCTGTTTGCGAGCTCTGTCTTGTGTAATTCTCCTCCCATCCTCAGCGTGGGCCGAGGGCAGCTGGAGGAGTGGGGGGGGGGGGGGGGGGGGGGGGGAGCGGGGCAAAGGTTGGCAAGAGCATTTTTGTTTTGTTTTGTTTTGTTTTTTCCCCTGCAACTTTCTCTATCAAATGGCCCTCAAGAAAAATATCCTTCACTTGTGCTTTAGACCCAGAGCCAGCACAGGATTCATCAAATGCATCTGTTATCTAAGTGCAGTGAACGGTGGGGAAGAAAGGAAGAAAACAGGGGAAAAAAATGGAGTTTATTTTTTGTGGGGTTTTGTTTGTTTTTATTTGGTTTGTTTCTGTTTTGGTGGTGGTGTGGATGTGGGGTGTTTTTAATAACTATTTCAGTTCTGTGATGTGATTTATTCTATGCCCAGGTAGCACCCGTGCCCCAGGAAAGGGTGAGGGGGGTGAGGCCCCTGGGTGGGAGAGGAGGCCAGAGCCCATCTGGGGGCAGGAGGGGTTGAAGTGTCTCCCGCTGTTGGCTGGGGGTTTGGCAGGCCTGACAGCAAACAAAAAGGAAAAGCAGTTGTGTTTTGTTTCTATCCTTAAGAAATACTTTAAAAGGGAAAAAAAAAATCAAGAAAACCGATGAATGTATTTCAGTGGTGAAAACACGGAACCGATTCACACCGCTGGATGCGGCCTGCAATCCCCTTCCTTTCCGTTTTGAGCATTACTGCGGTACACCGCTGGTGAGTGATGAGCTTTCTCCGTGGAAAGCAGCATGTCCGGGCAGCAGCGTGGCAGCCGCAGGAATTTCCAGCGGGTGCCCCAGCTGAGGAGGTGGATCCCTTAGGGTGGAGGCTGCAGCCCCTCCAGATGTTGCTGTGACCCCTCCGCGGCTGCAGACCGGGCTGCACTCTGTGCTGGGCTGCAGAGCCCTCCCTCAGCTGCCTCGGGGGCAGGACTGCGCGGAGGGCGGGGGGCTCCCCGGGAATTCCCTGTCCTGAGACATCAGGGCGGCTCTGACCCGTGCTGTTGTGTTCCAGGGCATCGCCAAGCACGGCAGGTTCTGCTGGGGGCTCCCTGCCAGGTAGAATTCCCGTTTCTTAGTTTGAAGGACGCTGTTTCAGCAGCCCCGTGCAGCTGTGTGAGGTGTCTGTACACAAGCCCTTGAGCTCGCTCACGGGGCTTTGCAGTTCATTTAGTGCTTTACTGAGCGCAGCTGCACTGTTCATTTCTGAATCTGGTGTGCAGGCTGGGTCTTTTTTGTCCATCAGCACATTGGAAAAGGGTTTTACTAACTGCAGTTCAGTAGTTCAGACCTGTTGTATGTTGAGATCACTCTAACTGCATTCTCAGAGTATGCATAGAGCTTGGTGGTGACGCTTAATGATTTTTTTCGTTGAAATTGCTGCCTCCCATCTCATCCGTGGAAATGCTTTCTGTCTGAAACACAGCTGCGTTAGGATTTGCTGTGATAAATGTGAATTGATAATGATAGTCATTGTCTCTTGTTTGAACCTAATTACAGATTCCAAATTAAAACTCATAAAGCATTTTTCTGGATGCATGAATGGTACAAGGTATGGGGCAGAATAGGTTTTGGAAAATATGTAAAAGGTCCCACAAATGGACAGGCATCATGTTTTTAGCACGGACTGATCCTTGCCTTAATAATCAAAGCGAACACTAAAGTGACTCCCCTGCTAATGGGTTGAAGCAATACACTTCACAACATGTACTTCCTGCTCACTGATGTGTGAACAGTCTTTGTTTCCAGCTTTTGTGAATAGATCTAGGAAGGAGGTGACTGATGCTCCTGCTCCAGGCAGTTTTATTGCAACTCAGAGCTGCAGCTGCCACAAGTTCAGCAAACGGACTCTCCAAGCGAAGGTTAAAAGCAGTTTCTGTCTGTGGCAATACAGTAATTGCTGAGCTGGGAGAGCTCTGGGCCCAGTGCTGGTGACCAGATCTCAAAATCATTCCACTTCAGCCAGAAATGGGAGCTCTCTGGAGCAAGTTTCTATCTGTGTTCATTTATTAGCTAATTTGTGCAACTTCATTTTGAATGGACGATGTAGCTGATGCATGTGAGGTCCACGTCGCCTCACAGTCAGGTTTCACATGTTTATCCGCATCAGGAGCCTTGTAGTGGGAGTACAAATGCACCGTGATCAATCTGAAGACTTAGGAAATGGTACAGCAGCTCTGGTCTGTCAGTCCAGTTCATGATTTCAGTCGTTGTCAGTGCAGGATCTGCTGGATTAATGTAAAGGTGTATTGCAACACCAGGTTTATTTAGAAAAGGTAGGAAATGAATTTGTACTTATGGATATTCAGACTCTCCTGGCACTGGGCTCTTCTGTTGATTTAACTCAACCGACTCCGTGGGTACGTGTACAGTAAGTGATGCTTTGTACTGAAGAGTGGAAGAGAGCAAGGGTTGTTTTCTGTTTCTTTAATCTGTGTACAGCACACACAGTTTTGCTAATCTAATTTTATGTGTGTATGGATCTATCTTAAGGTTAATTTTTTGGTTAGATGAACACCTGTTGCTCTGCATAGTGGAGCCTGTTGACTTCAGAAAGCATAATTGCATGTGAAACCGTCACACAGCCCTTTCCACTTAGTTTTGTTTTTGCAGTAAGCAGGGTGCTTTATCCCAGCCTGCGTGATGGCGATGTTGTTTTGAGTTTAATAGGAGTGTGTTTAGTATGTGTGTTTAGGATGTAATATGTGTGGTTTTATGAATGCTGACAGTGCTTATGTATTGCATAATGAGCATTATCTGTTTTGGATAAGAGGATTGCTGGGTTTTAAGAATGAGGGGGAATTGTTTCTGTTACTGTTTGGTGCATCAGCGTCACTTCCTTATGCCTCTGGGTTGTATATGTTTCTCTGTTCTTATTCTCTTCATTTATTGTAGAATGTGCTGCTTCCAAAAATACTGAAGTCAGAGTCAAAAGAAAGAGTCCAACGTACAGTTAGACAGGTGAGGTTTTCAAGAAGTAATTGATCTTTGGCTTCTAGATGTCTTAATCCTTGAGAGCTGTGGGAGTTGTAGTGAGGTACTAAACCAAAAAGTCTGAGGTCTGAAATTTAATTGATGGTTAGTTTGGAGGCTGAACTGTAAAACAAATTTTAAAAAAATAAATGGCTCAGCCAACAAGGATTCAATGTTCAATATAGAGCAGACCAAAATAAACTAATTTAACTTAAAAACTATTTTGTTAAGACACAAAATCAGCTTGTTTTATTCTAATTTCTGGCCATTTTTCATTAAAAAGATTTAAGGTTCCCCTCAGTTGGCAGGAACAGATAGGGCTGTTGATCCTTGCCTTCTGCCTCAGGTGTCCTCCCTGGCTGCTGTGGGGCAGGTGGCTCTGGGGTCACTCACTTCCGTGGGACAGCTTTCTCCTCCGTTTCTCTTGCCGAGGGCGTGTGTCTGTATTTGTGAGAATGGCCCGGGAGGGACTGCTGGGGAGAGTCCTCGGCCCTTCAGCCCCTGTCCGTGAGGCGCTGCCTGGAAATCAGTCCTTGTGTCCATCTCTGCTGGAGTCGTGCCGAGAGGGAAAACGCAGCCGGCGTCGGCCCTGGCCTGGCAGCCGGGTCAGACGCCTCTTGGTGGGCGACAGCTGCAGCCTTGCCGGGGGCCAGCTCGTGGTTCCCCCTGCCCCAAGGCCTCTCTGCCCGCCCGCCCCTTCTGTTCCCGGGCTGTTCCAGCTGGAGGAGAGCTGTGCCCACGGGGAAGGTGCTGGTGAGGAGCCCCAGGGAAGGGGCAGGACGCTGCCCACGGGGCGGGGGTGAGCGCTGGCAGGGGCGAGGAAGGTGGAAGGTCTGTGAGGGGAGCCCTGCTTGCTGTTCTCCCCGCTAGGCAGCGGACAGGCTTCTGAAAAAGGATTTTACTGGATCCATTTTTACTTCCAAGGGTTACAGCCTACACAGCAAAGCAGTCCCTAGTAGAAAACTTGTGTTCAGAAAACCACTTAGACTGTGGAATTTAAGGGCACAGGGATGACGGGCTGATTAAAATGAATGGGGTGTGAGGATGTGGCTTGGGATGGAGGAGGAGGAACGGGCGTACGTGGCCGGTGAACAAGGAGGCGGTGGGTGATCCGGCACTGCGGGTGAGGTTGTGCTGTTCTAATAATGCCCTCTGTGTCCTGACCATTGATCCGATTGCTGTGGGTTCAGAATCGGGCTTTGTTTCTGTGGTCTGATCTGTACAGATGCCAAAGTGCCGTGTGTGGTTAAATTTGTGCCAGGTCCGTGTAAGTGCTGGGGTCTGTGCAGAGGCAGCTGAAAGGAGGCAGATGGGAGAGAGCTGAGCTTCCAGAGTAGCGTGAGGAGAACAGAACTGTGCCTCTGCACTGCTCTGCTGCACTGAGGCTTTTTCTCTCTCTCAAATGCTGTAGTCTTTGTCTCTTCTAATATTCCTCACTCTCCTCTCTGTAAGATCACTTTTGTCTATAAAACTTAATTTTCCTGTATCATCATCTTTTTTCCTCTTTTTTTTTTTTTTTTCCCTCTCAATCCCCTTCTTTTTCTCAGGGCTCTTGTAGGATTCTTAGCTGTAACCTTTCCTGCTGCCTCTGCTGGTGTTGCTTGCTGTCTCGTGGTTGATGGCTGTGCTTCTGACCTCGCTCTTTAATTTCTACAAACCCGTGTGGCACCACCCCGAAGTGCCTTTGAACGGCTGGAGCTGAAACCTGGATGAACTGTTCTTCCTTAACCTGTTTGCCTTTGGGTGGCCATAATGAGACCATAGTTGGTGGAACTTGTTCAAGAAATTCTGGTTTTCATTGTAAAAAACCCTGAATAATTAGGTGTGCACACCAATCTGGACCAGGAATGCAGCAGCATAGTTTTCCATACCCTGCTGCTTCATTTATTGATATATTTTTAATTACATTTAAATTTAAAGCTCTGCTTCTAGGAATACTTTTTCCATGATTTTTTTTTATATGCCAACTACACTAATTTATTTCTGCATATGCTGTCCTGTTTTGCTTAATTCTGTAGTAAAACCTATGACAGACAAGAGAAATACAGGTAGTGCCATGTAGTTCAAAAGGAGTTACTTGTTTTAAAAGGGTTTGTAACTTGAATGAGTATCACCTGACAGTATTTACAGTAAAACTTTAAGGTGGTTTGCTCTTTCTCTTGTTTGAAGTAGAATAAGATTTTGCTTTGGGAAACTGGCTTCTTTAGAACCGTGGAGTCCTTCTAGAAGTATTCAGTACACACATCTGTATATTACTCAGAGTGAAGCAGCAGTAGATTTATCAGCTGACTGATGCTGATTACAGACATCTCATTCTGCAAATTACTTGTGTATTTTCTTTCAGGTGGAAAATGAGGATACAGTAATTTTTCACCTGGTTAAATCCACAGTGTATTAACATTCTTTGCCAGTATGGATTTTCTGTATCAATACTGATTTTGAGAAGATAGACCTATTATTTGTTCATGGAAGGGGCCAAGCAGTGCAGAGTGACCTGTTCCTTCATTCAGACTGCAGCTGTAATTTGGCGGTGAGGCTTGTAATGGACTGAACGAGCTGTCTGAACTTTGCACTCCCTGAGTAAGATTCAGCAAGCTTTTTCCTAGTTTTTAGAAGAAAGAAAATACTAAAAATGGAGATCTTCATGTACTTTGCTGTACAAGAAGTAAATTTAACTTAGGAGATCCACACATAGAGACGTACACACAGTTGTTGAAGTTTTATTCTTATTTTTCACAATGAATGAATCTGATTCTAAAAATTCCCAAGTCTGTGGGAAATCCCAAATCCCAAAGTTGGAAACTGCTTTAAACTCTGATGGTGTTTTGGTGTTCGACCACCAGCGAGCACCTTGTGTAACTGTGTCTGAAGTTCCCCTTCTGTAACGTCATGATCTGTAGGGTGGGGCTGTGGCTCAGGAAACACCTACAAACCACCCAGGATGTTTGGATGAAAAAATTCTGAGAAGTCTCTGAATGATTTTACAAGGTAGTTTGTAAAACAGCACTTTGAGGTTTGGGAGTTGTGGGGCAGTTTGCTTTTTCTTACTTTGTCTCCTCTTGACACATTGTTTAAAATGGTGATAAAAAGTGTTCCTCTGGCCTTGCACAGTCTAAGGGTTTGGGTTTTTTTTTTGGTAATGGTCTTTACTGGAGGTTCTTCATTGCTGGCAAAGTTCATTCTGTCTGTCAGTTGAATCTGAATTTAGTTGTAAAACATGAGGCCTTGGTTTGTTCCTGTAAATTGCTGGGTCATCTTGTTTGACTCCGACATGAAATCTAGTATTTGGTGAACTCTGTAAGGTAGCTCTGCGTTAGCACGAGTCGAGAGAGAGACAGTGTGGTGACACGGGCTCCGCGTGGCCGAGCCCTGTGGAAGCTCATTCCTGCTGTAGTTCGGTGGGTGGTTAAATGCTGCAGAGGCTCCAGCGAGGGAAAGGCCTCCCAGGTTCTGCGGCACAGTTCACACCACCTGCCGCAGTGGGACATTCACATCAGCAGGACTTCATTAAAATACTTGTCATTTGATCCAAAGAGAACAGAAAGTCAAACTTCAGTTTTTTCAGGAAAAGTATGTGTGGTCATTTTACTATCAATTTAGCATAGTCTTCTGAAAGCAGACTCTGTTGTGGATTTAATTTTAAGTTGATCCCTATTCAGTAAAATATTTAAACATGGTAGATTTTTGCTGCAAACTGTGGCTTAGGTGAGACTTTCGCAGCTGTTGTCGGTTCTGAGACAGCAGAGATGTGAGGGAAAGCGGGGGCGGTTTATGTCTGCCAGCTCCCACTGTCACACCGCCCGCGGGGTCCCTTGGCTGCCTCCTGCGGCTCCAGGGTCTGAGGAGTGCCGGGGATTTGGATGTTCAGATCATCCGGTGTGGATGTATGGAGTGTGGTTTTTATCTTTACCACTTACCTGGAGTGAAACAAGGACATTGAATTTTTTTTTTTTTTTCCCTTGTAATAATGTAATTCTAGTAGTGAATCAAAGGCAATTTTTTTTACCCATTTCCTGAAGCCATAGTTATAGGCAAATAACACTGTTTTTATCTGAAGTGAGAACATGTGTACATTGTGAGTGGTACTGGTACAACAGTGTTGATTTCATCTATTTCACGTGTTCTGATTTCCGCTGTCATTTAGCTTGTGCCTTAAGTGCTTATGGAGCAGCCTTTTATTTATATATTTTCTGAAAAAGGGCACTGCTATACTCTTGGAGAGGAAGCATTCCAAGAATTAAGTGGTTGTGGCTGTAGTGTGGGAGGATTAAAGCCCAGAGCTCACTTTCCCTGTACAGACACCGCGGTTCCTTGCCCTGGTCAGTGGTGCCGTGGAAGAGGCCGATAACTGCAGCGTCTCCCTTCACAGCCTGCCCCGAGATCCTGCTGGTGGCCAGGCTGCAGCATCGGGCTTCGAGTCTCTTGATGTGGGTCCCTCTGTTTAAAACCCCTCAGGGAAGAAGTGCGCCTGTGAATGCTGCCGGGAAGAGTTAATTTGTTCAGTTTTGAAATTAGGGCAATTTTTCTAATTGTGCTACTTCCAAGAGCTGTTCTGTTGTTGGTTTACCTTTCATCTACAGGAGGTTCTGCTTTTGAGAGGCAAAAAAGTTTTCTAGGGTTTAAACAGATCGGGTTTTGTAACACCGATTTCTGATCAGGTGTAATAGGGGGGTGGCCAGAGGTAATACCAGCAGTGGTGACTCTGGAAATCTTGGGGTAAACAAAGGCCTTGTTCACATTTTTTAATATTTGATTAAAGATAAGCGTGTGGATGATCCTAATGCAAATCCCCTGAACTAACATCTCTAAATCACATGCATCGCTTTTACAGTGGTCTCAAGAGCTTTCCCAGATTTTTGCATAAGAAAATCATGCAACACCAGGAAAACTAGTATCATGTGCTATAGACAGAATTTTACTTTTCATGTTTTGTTTCGTTATTAATGCTACTAATGCTAATAATAATTTTCTTAACCCTTATTCCAGGAGCTCAGAGATAGCTTCTGCAACAGTTCCCTCCCCATACAATTTTAACTTCTCTTACATGTAACTTCTTAGTTACTAATCGCTCTTTAAAAAGGAATAATTAGAAAAAGTGAAAAGTATTTTCCTTCTCTAACAATTAAGGAACACTTCAAGTCAACGAACACCTGAACTCCTCTAGAATGAAGGTTGGGTTTTTTTGACAGATACGGATGACAAGAAGCCCTCTGATATTTCAGTTAGGAAGACCTGAGTCAGCTTGCAAGCACAGCAAATACTTCCCCTAGCAAATACTTTCTGTCTTACCTGGGCAACCTGGATTGCTACGCAGTGCTGTCTTGTAGCAGGCAAGGGCTCCTCTATAATCTTTCTTGTTGAAAGAAATGCGTGCTTTACCTGTTGTACCATACCAGTTACAAATAAATCAGAAATATAAACAAAGTCGTTATAAATCAGAAGCTCATAAGTATAATTTTGTGCTGTGCCAATTTTCAAAAGTTACATTTGAAAACTAACAGAAAATTCAGACAACTACAACTTACTTCCTTTGATGGTGCCAAGTATATGAAAAATTCAAACACTGGAAGATTAAAGTTACATTTTCATGGTTTTCAGCAGAAACTTAAAATTCTGTCCTGGTCCAGAGGAAAGACACTTACTAAGACTAGATGAATTAGCAAACAAATTAAAATACGAGTGTTACAGCCCAGTGACCCCTCACTGCTGGTATCTTCACCTTTGACAGAGTATACAGCTTCCTTGGCATCATCAGGGATGTAGAAGTAGTTGGACTGGATGTGTGCCCACAGCTCTCAGAAGATGCTATCATAGCTGGCATTGTACTTCTTCCTAGCTCTTCCACCTAAGTATACTTCTCAAGTTTAAAGTCATCTCTGTCACGTGTTTCTCATCAAAAGCGCACACTTCTTGATCACATTCTTTCTCTCTGCTCACATATGCACCCCCTTCTTAAGCACATAATTCATTCCAAAACTCAACTGGAGAGACCAGGTTTTTATAAAAATACCCCCAAACTCATACCGAGAAGGGCAGGCAGGGATATTATTTGGAGACTGGTTGAGCACGAAGTGGAATTGTGCATCAGCTTGGTTCATCTTACCACCTTCAAGAGGACAAAAGCAGGCTCTTGCCAACAAGTGATTCTAGATAAGGAAAAAAAAATTGCAATACATTTATTGTTGTAAAACGTGAAGATTAGACTAGGTGAAAGATTAACTGGCTATGCTATACTGCTTTCTGTAATTATTTCTCTTACATCAGGAGGAAAAATAAAACAAAAAGGGTCTTTTCCATCCACTTCTAAAGTTCAGATATTATCAAGCGAGAGCGCAACAACCAACCCTTCCTTCCCAACCCCCAAGTTGACTGACGTAGTTCTGTCCAGCGTCCCAAGCTGGAGGTAATTATTCCTGGTGGCACCACGCACATTTCAGGTACGTACAAGTTCTGCTTGTATGTGCTACACTTACAGACTCTAAAGCCTGAGCAGTTTCTGTCTTTGCTTTAGCACTTTCTTTAAAATCACTTCATAATTTACACATACGGATTTTTACCTAGTTTTTGGTTTTCCCTGATCATCCATGATCATTTTGTCAGCCATAGTATACAGCAAAGGAGCCTGTGTAATGAACTCCTTCTTGTTATCTCTGTTCTCCTTCCGAGCCTGCTGTACGCAGTACGCTGCCAGAGTATCCAGACATGTCATCTGATCTTTCTCCGGGTCTCTATAGTCCGAGTTACCATCTCTGCGTACAGCTTCACAAAGTCTCCTGTTTGTCCTTGTTCGTAGGCTTCCAGCTGTGTGACAGGGAGGTTTAACAGATGATGCTAACCCAGTGCGTAAGTAACATCTCAAGGTGATGCTTTAGGTGTCACGCAGGTTCTTCTCCAGAATG